>NW_015553274.1:214666-260244 GCF_001515605.1 Sinocyclocheilus anshuiensis
TCACAGCAGCATGTTGTGGATGTATTGGCAGTAGCAAGTCTCGGTACTTGCTCTGCAGCAGCAGCAGCAGCAGCAGCGAGTGTAGAGCATGCAGAGCCAGATTTACCCACCTCTTCTGACCGACAGACAGACAAACAGACAGCATGGACCCTTGGCTTAGGAGATGCACATGCTGCTGGGCCAAAAACAAAAGGAAGAAGAAACTTTATCACAAAATAAACAAACCCAGTCTGCTCGAAGCCAGAGAACAAAGGACAGGCTGGAAATGTATAACCTTAATCGGTCTCTCCCATATTCAGCCGTAGACAGTCTGTTTCTAGTCACTCCCTGCTCTGCTTTCCCCACAGACTACAGAGTCTACAAAGCCATATGAGCGCGCTAGCATGTGCAGCAGTGTGGGTGTCTGTATTTGATATAGAATATGAATAATGTGCCAGTAAAATGTGCCTCATTGAAAATTAAGCAAACACCGTGGTACACAACGGCTACGTCTGCTTTAAATCCCTGCTGACAATGGCTTCATTTATGAATACTTTCAATAAAATCTCAATTGATTTAGCTGGGTTCTATTTTTAATCAAAACCAAGACAAAAAGATGAACATGAAATTCCAGTGTTTTTCAAAACCTTTGAACCAATTTGACAGGATTTTAAAAGCAATTTAGGACAACTAACATTGTTATTTTATGTATTATTTGCAGAATCTGGAGATCCCCAAGTGCTGAAACACAAGCGGACAGCGCCTGGTGCTGAAACAAGGGGAAACACTGGACAGCTTCTGGTGCTGAAATGAAGAACCTACTGGACAGCTCCTGGTGCTGAAATGAAGCAGAGATTGCAGTTCATCTCAGATTTCCCCCCCAGTCTTCTCTCTACCCATGCAAGCAAAACCCACAAAAACAAGGCAGCCTGGTTGCCTCAACGGTATGGCGTATATAATGGCAGCTGTCTTGGAAATGCCTCCCTAATCACGTTAATAGGTTTAATCAGTGAATTAGCAGCAGGAAAATGTCAGAGTGGCCAACAGAAAATGGAGAAGCTAATTAATTGAAAGGGAGAGTGTCTAAAATGCTGGGGCTGGGGACAGGCGTGAAGGGTGCTGTTCCTCATGGGCATTGCTCGAGTGGGGTCACTGTGAAACGCAACCCTGTGGCAATTACGCATATGAGAGCAGACTCCCATTAGACGAAATGCATATGTACTTGGCTGATATCCCAGAACCCATGTCTACGCTTTCAGTATTCACAAGTAAGACTAACCATTGTAACTATGAAGGCATGTTGCCGGCTTTCTCTTAAAGCAGGGAACATACGACAAGCGTCGGTTAATGTGCACGTGCCGTAGTGGTTTTCTTAGAATGGCCTACGCCTTGCCTGCCTGGAAAAACAGACCGATCGATAGACTCCGAACGCAGTCGTGAGCATACACACAAACTCGTGCACACACACACATTCAAATCACACCAATAACGAGGCTCTCGTATAGCCGCAGTGCTTGGAGGAGCCTGTCTAGACCCTCCTATCCAACAGATCTCGACGTTCTGCAGGAGATGGGATCAGAAATCAAAATCTTAATCCTAAACCCAAGAAAATGAAAAACACAGCTCTAGGACCAGGAGAAACAGGCATTGTGGTGGGAAAAGGTGGAAAGAAAGGGTAGAGTGTGTCAGAGGTGTGAGGGGTTGGCTGAGGCAGGGTGGTTCAGATCCATTCACCGAACTGCTATCATCAGCTTTGGGTTTGGATACCATGTGACAGTGACAGGTGCTGGTCTTAGCATTCCATTGTATGTGTGTGTGTGTGTGTGTGAGTGTCTTCCTATGTCTGTTTCATCCACCATATTGCGTTCTTATGATTATAGCTTGTGTTGGCTCGGTTCTACTGTGAATGGTATTGGAGAAAGCATATGAAGCTTTGTAAACAGGAAGTGAATGTTAGACAGAACAAATTGTTCTCTTCTTTGTGGAAGTATGTGAAGTGTTTCTTTCAGTCTGTGTTATTCTTTTTTACAGTTTTTCTCAGTCGCTTTGGTGCATTTCTCACATCACTATTTACATTTGCACAACAGTTAGTTCAACCTCCACAACATTTAGTCATTTGTGCACATCATAGTAGCAGTTTCTCATTCCTTCGAACAAATTGCAAATGCTTTTGGACATGCATCAATTGCTTTCATACAACTCTCTGCTGTTTTATAACATTATCATTTGCTTATGTCATGTCAGTCAAAATTAACTATACTTGTGAATGCTGAATACAGTATTTGTATATATACACTTAGACACTGACACCATGTTAACAGCAGATCAAATAGATGGATGGTTGGATAGATCGATGGATAGACTGATAGACATGGATGGATGATGGATGGATGGATGGAAGGATAGACAGATTGATAGATAGATAGATCGATAGATAGATAGATATGTATGGATGGATGGATGATGACAAATTGATATATAGACATTAATGGATGTATGGATATATAGATAGATAGATAGATAGATAGATAGATAGATAGATAGATAGATAGATAGATGGATGGATGGATGACGGATTGATAAAATAGGCATGGATGGATGGATGGAGAGAGGGAAGGATGGATGGACAGATTGATAGACATAGATGGATCAACAGACAGACATTGAAAGACATGGATGGATGGATAGATGGATAGAAATGACTGGATGAATGGATAGACAGATCGATGGATATATGGACAGACAGACAGAGAGACGTATAGATAGATAGAACAGAGATAGAACCTTTATAATTTCTTCGCTGTAGTCAAATGAACATCCCTCAATTTGCAGCGAATGGAGATTCCACATGCACAAACACACACACTCCCTCTCATGCCTGCGCTATTGCCCTGCTTTTGTGCTACTGAATTTCACACATCAATCAGTGGTTTGGTGAAGATTCAGAACAAGAGAGTTGGAGAAGACAACACCTCTGTGTGTGAGAGAACGTGTTGTGTGTGTATATTTGTGTGTGTGCACATGCCTCTCCTACCTCCCCGATCCAGGCGTGTTTGAAGGCTATGGTGGTGTGACCTACTTTAACTGCCTAGCTTGAATAATGTATCTCGCAGAGACGGAGAGAGAGAGAGAGAGAAGAGGGGGCTAAGAGGCGTGAGAGAGAGAGTAAAATGAGTGCGAGAAAGAGGGAGAAAAGGAGCGCGAAAAAGAGATCGTGCGAGAGAGAGTGAGAGAGAGAGAGAGATAGAGAGAGGAGGAGGAAAGCAGAGAAACCCACAGCATGGTTTGTCATTCACACATCACTGTCGATATGCCTCAGTGTCAACAAACAGTCTCCACCAGTGTGGAGTTAAAAGCAAAGCTGGAAAGATCGAGAAAGAGAGAATGAGGCAGGGAGAGAAAGAAAGGGCATTAGTGCAGGGTTCAGATATGAGAAGAAAGCCCAGGTCTTTAACAGTCTGCAGTGCAGTCGCTTAGCTGGAGAGAAGGGGAGGGGGCGCAGATGGTTCGCAAGCATCCACACAAATGCTGCTTTATCCAGCACCTCCTTGTCACCTTTGTAACACGAGTCTCTCTTTAAGTTCCCTGCTGAAAGGACCAGCATAGACTAGTATGAATTTCTGGCTGGTCTAGCTGTAGGACTGTCATAGCTATGCTGTTCGCTTTGTCCACCAGGTCCACCAGCATTACCTTTCTGGTGAAGATTATTGACCATGGTACACCACAATCCCAGCCATCTTGGTGATATTTTTGAACGTTCTACATAGGCAGCAACTTTGCACTCCACACAAATAGCATGGGTGGCTCGATTCGCAATTGATTTTAATCGATTTTGGTGTTCTATCATATTTGAAATACAAAATTCTAAAACACTGATTTATATTCCAATCTATCAGAATTTCACCTTACTTTTTGGCCATATAAATATCAGCAACTGCACCAAATTGCATGTGTGGTCCAGGTCCTCTTAATAAAAATTAGTGTTTCCCCTCCATATTATCACTATATTACACTATGCACCATAAAATCTGATGTAACAAATATCATACTCAACAAAAATCACAACTAGATTTTGTCTAAGGGCTCACTAAATATATATATATATATATATATATATATATATATATATATATAAATTTTCCTGAGTATTATTTCATATGTCAATCTTCAGAGAATGACAATGTACTCTATTAAGCATAAAATACATTCTACAGAAATACACAGAAATACAATTAATTGGCTTTTTTACTTGTTTTACACTGAGAAAAAAAACTAAAGTCTTGTTTTGCAGTTAAAATATCTAAAAATCCATAAAACAGTAATTTTAAAAATAAATTGATTTAGGAAGCAACACTGCATAAGACATTTGGACCTGTTTTCATAAAATGTAAATAAGTGAATTCTGTCTTACTGCACTGGCAGATTTTCAGTATAAAGTTAAAAACAAATAAAAACAAATCTGTAAATTTATCTTGTTTAAAGGATTTTTAGATAGTTTTAGTGTAAAACAAGACAAATCAAAACATGACAATTCTCCTTAGGAATATGAATTTTTAAATATTTAATTTTTTTGCAGGGTACTGGATAATTAAATCATTTTTAATTACAATTAATTGTCTTATAGATACTTTTCAGTATTAAATAAAACATATTAAATGTAATCATCATTCCACACACCTCCACCATCTTGTATGCACTTGCCACAATGCATTCTGGGATTGCCTTCTCCATGAGGGACACATGTATGCTGCTGTAAAATATGGCCAACTGAGACTTTTGGAACAACCTTCAGGTCGGGAACACACCTTTTCTAGGCACCACTACCCAAAACAAAACATACGGAGGTCGTATCAAAAGGTTTGGAAGACCTGGAGTAAGACAGACAACATGGAGGAATAAAACCACTCTCTTATCACCTGTGCTAGTTGTACATTCAATCTGTTTCGCGACATTTAAAAAAAGAAAAGCATTTTGCATAAAGCCTGGAGCATATATTTAATTTAACCCTAAGCTCTCGAGCCCCTCCCTGGTGTGGTCCAGGTCCTCTTAATAAAAATTAGTGTTTCCCCTCCATATTATCACTATATTACACTATGCACCATAAAATCTGATGTAACAAATATCATACTCAACAAAAATCACAACTAGATTTTGTCTAAGGGCTCACTAAATATATATATATATATATATATATATATATATATATATATATAAATTTTCCTGAGTATTATTTCATATGTCAATCTTCAGAGAATGACAATGTACTCTATTAAGCATAAAATACATTCTACAGAAATACACAGAAATACAATTAATTGGCTTTTTTACTTGTTTTACACTGAGAAAAAAAACTAAAGTCTTGTTTTGCAGTTAAAATATCTAAAAATCCATAAAACAGTAATTTTAAAAATAAATTGATTTAGGAAGCAACACTGCATAAGACATTTGGACCTGTTTTCATAAAATGTAAATAAGTGAATTCTGTCTTACTGCACTGGCAGATTTTCAGTATAAAGTTAAAAACAAATAAAAACAAATCTGTAAATTTATCTTGTTTAAAGGATTTTTAGATAGTTTTAGTGTAAAACAAGACAAATCAAAACATGACAATTCTCCTTAGGAATATGAATTTTTAAATATTTAATTTTTTTGCAGGGTACTGGATAATTAAATCATTTTTAATTACAATTAATTGTCTTATAGATACTTTTCAGTATTAAATAAAACATATTAAATGTAATCATCATTCCACACACCTCCACCATCTTGTATGCACTTGCCACAATGCATTCTGGGATTGCCTTCTCCATGAGGGACACATGTATGCTGCTGTAAAATATGGCCAACTGAGACTTTTGGAACAACCTTCAGGTCGGGAACACACCTTTTCTAGGCACCACTACCCAAAACAAAACATACGGAGGTCGTATCAAAAGGTTTGGAAGACCTGGAGTAAGACAGACAACATGGAGGAATAAAACCACTCTCTTATCACCTGTGCTAGTTGTACATTCAATCTGTTTCGCGACATTTAAAAAAAGAAAAGCATTTTGCATAAAGCCTGGAGCATATATTTAATTTAACCCTAAGCTCTCGAGCCCCTCCCTGTGTCTGTCTGCTATGTGTGAAGAAGGTTTAAGCAGCACCACGGAGTCTCATTCAACAGCCATATGTGCTCAAACAGTGTAGGTGCACAATGACTAATACATGTGGTGGCTAATTGGATAATTGCAGTAATGCCACTGACTCAGTCTGTTGATTGTGTGTGAGATTCTTGCCCACGGTGTTTAGAGGTGCCTGAATGCAAGGCTAAATGACCCACATCATCCATCTGAAACCAGGAGTGCTAAAGGGCTGTGTCTGTTTCCCTGGTGTATATGATGACGGCATTTATGATCATGTAGACAGACTGAAAGCATCTTCACATCTCATTCGAAAGGAACAAAACTAACAAGCATTATTTCAAGCATTAACAAATTTAATTTAAAGGTTAAATGCGTCATTTTCTTATAACAATTTAACATGTGGAGACAAATATAAGTAAGCCTTTTTATAAGTAAGCTTATATACAGTGGCACCCCCACATTTGTCAGATAATGCACTACTTCTCCCAGAAAATTGGTGCAATTACAAATGCTTTGGTATTCTCATGTTTATTTCTTTTTTATGTTTATTTCTTTGGAACAACACAAAAAAGCAGAGAAAAGGCAAATCTGAGACATTCTACACAGATCTCCAAAAATGGACTGATCAAAATTATGGACACTTAATATTTGTTAGCACACCCTTTGGAAAAAAATAACTGAAATCAATCGCTTCCTGTAACCATCAATGAGTTTCTTACAGCTCTCTACTGGAATTTTGGACCACTCTTCTTTTGCAAACTGCTCAAGGGTCTTTCAGATTTGAAGGGCTTCTTCGCCCAACTGCTGTTCTGAGATCTCTCCACAGGTGCTCTATGGGATTTAGATCTGGGCTCATTGCTGGCCACTTCAGAACTCTCGAGTGCTTTGTCTTAAACCATTTTTGGGTGCTTTTTGAAACATGCTTTGGGTTATTGTCCTGCTATAAGACCCATGACTGCTGATGGAGACCCAGCGTTCTGACACTGCGCCCCAGAATTCTTTGGTTTAGTCTTCAGATTTCATAATGCCATGCACACAGTCAAGACATCTAGTGCCTGAGGCAGCAAAGCAACCCCAAAATATCAGTGAACCTCCACCATGTTTGACTGTAGGGACAGTGTTCTTTTCTTTGAAGGCCTCATTTAATTTTCTGAAGACAGAAGAATGATGTGCTTTACCAAAAAGCTCTATTTTAGTCTCATCTGTCCACAGGACATTCTCCCAGAAGGATTTTGGTTTCCTCAGGTACATTTCGGCAAACTCCAGTCTGGCTTTTTTATGTTTCTGTGTCAGCAGCGGGGTCCTTTTGGGTCTCCTACCATAGCGTTCCTTTTCATTCAGATGGTGATGGATAGTGCAAGCTGTTACTGTTGTACCCTGTCAAGCAAGTCAGCTTGAATTTGTTTGGAAGTTGACCGAGGTTCTTTATCCACTCTTTGAACAATCCTTCGTTGCAATCTTTCATCAATTTCTCTTTTGTCTACGTCCAGGGATATTAGCTACAGTGCCATGGGCTGTAAACTTCTTGACAACGTTGCGCACAGTGGACAGAGGAACATTAAGATGTCTGGAGATGGACTTGTAGTCTTAAGACTGTCCATGCTTATCCGCAATTTTGGTTCTCAAATCCTCAGACAATTCTTTACTCTTTCTTTTCTCCATGCTCAGTGTGGAACACATAGACACACAACACAAAGGTTGTGTCAACTTTCCCCCATTTTAACTGGTTGCAAGTGTGATTTCTGTATTGCCAGCACATTAATTGCTACAGGGGAGTTTAATTACAAATTAAAGGAGCATCACATGCTTGAAATACAATTATTACTCAAGATTCTGAAAAGGTGCCAATAATTTTGTCCAGTCCGTTTTTGGAGTTCTGTGTAGAATGTCTCAGATTTGGCTTTTTTCTCTGCTTTTGTTATTTTGTAATTGCAACCATTTTCTGGTAGAAATAGTGCATTATCTGACAGAAATGCAGGGGTGCCAATATTTTTGTCCATGACTATGCACACACACACACACATTATAGAGGTGCACCGATGTATCGGCCAATAATCGGTATCAGACGATAAAAGCAATTTATATTACTATCGGCCATAGGCGGATTCAAAATCATCTGCTGATCATGGCCGATTATATCCTGTCAATCAAAGGTGGCGGTGTTGCACCAAATTCTGTGACCCACCCGAATTATGTGATCATATAGGCGCTGTATTGAGCCAACCTACTCCTAAACCTGCCCTCACTACGTAGCGCCTACTAAGGTCACATAATTCGGTGGTCACAGAATTCGTTGTAACACCGGAAAAACACGACAGACTGCAACTCATACTGTGTGTTAAGAAAATCTCTCTGATGAATTTAGGGCTGTCAAAATTAACGTGACAATAACGCATTAAAACAGTTAAAAACAGCGACATTAAAGCAGGCTCTATTTGACCCTATGAATCACCCGTAGTTCCAGTTGCCAGATTGACAGTTTTTCTCATAGACATATAAATACCTAGACACCTCATTGGCCGCTTTGAGCCGTTGCTGCGATACGTCAACGCGTCCGCCATGTTTGTGAGGGCAAGACTGCCTTAAAAATAAACGTAGGTAAACGGGGGAGCTGCGTTTTTTTCTGGATAAAAACACGATAACGTTTACATTTATCAACCGATTTCAGAGGTTTGTGATCTACATGGAGTTAAAAATAACTCTGCCTCCAGTTATTTAGTTAGGTTTGGAAAATTATAAATTTTCGTAAGAAATTATGAAAACTCCCACTTGTCTCACTTGTTGATTTGATTGATTTTTTCGGTTTACAATTCTAATGTTAATGTAGTATAACTGTGACATATACATGTTTTGTAATTTTAAGGAACATTAAATGAAATTAAGTTGTTTCATTGCTTTCTCTGTCTTCAACCCCAACATTTTAGCTTTTCTCGTGCTTCAGGTCAGAACACAGCTCATTCCCTTTGAAATACTGGAAGAAAATCTAAATAATACATCTTTAAGCACTAATAATTTTCCATCATTGAGAACATTGAATAAAACCAGCGAATACAAATCAAAAAGTGACACTCTTGGTAGTCTGCTTTTTATTTTGATAGCACTCTACACAGATATAAACTCAACAACAAACAATAACAAATGCAACTGATAATCCTTTATGGATCCAGTAAAACTTACAGTTACAGTGGTAAAATATTATGCACTGATACAGTGTGGCTAATTAAGCTGTCAACATAAAGCTAAAAATGACCAAAAAACATACAGAAACAACTGTTCAGTCTTACCTGTGAAAGATAATACCCCGAGGTCTGTTTTTATTATTGTGCGACGGTTTGTAGATGCCCAAGCTGCCGACGAGTCAGGTATGTTTTCGCCTGTCCCAATATGAGAGTTGCCTTCAATATGGCGGCGACGTTGACGTGCGGTTGAACGGCCAATGAGGCCTCTAGGTATTTATTATGTCTATGGTTTTTCTCTTACACCAAACATTATTTGTAGCGTGCCTCCCATCCAATAATCGTAAAGAGCTTGAAGCTTGAAAGATACAGTATAGCTTACCAAAATATATAATGTCTAATGTAATCGCTCAATCAGTGTTTCAACTGCGGAAAGATGCAATAAAACAGATTGTGAACAGTATCACTTAACGTGGCATTTACCTCAGCAAAGTTATCCACTGTTCACCGTTCATTAGTTAGCTATAAAACAACAACAAAGAGGAGCTCTTTTTGTACTTACAATTATATATGCACGTTTGAATAAGACTATGTGCAAATGAGTTATAAAGAGACATTTCAGTTTTTATATGAGTGTAATTATGATATCTGAAAATAAATAGCAGTTGAATATGATAGCTCTTTATAATTTTAACCTTTAATATCATAGTAATGTGCCAAATGATAGAGTTCCCTGTGTAGCTAACGGCATTGTTTAGAAGAGATTTTCTTTCTTAAGAAAATCAGTATCAGCAGTATAAAATCGGTATCGGCATCAGTATTGGGCAGATAGTCTATCATTCTGAATAATCAGCTATTGGTATAGGCAGATATATATATATATATATATATACACACACACACACACACAGGTTTGTTTTTGTGAAAAGTGGGGACATCCCATAGGCGTAATGGTTTTTATACTGTATTCTGTTGCCCTACACCAACCCTACCCCTAAACCTACCCCTTACAGGAAACGTTGTGCTATTTCAGATTTTCAATACACTCCATTCTGTGTAATTTATAAGCGTTTTGAAAAGTGGGGACATGGGGTAATGTCCTGAAAAGTCACCTTCTCCTTGTAATACCTATGTCATACCTTTGTCATCATACAATTTTATGTCCTCATTTGTCACAAAAACGCGCACACACACACACACACACACACACACACATATAGATATTGTATTTTATATGTTCAAAAGTTTGGGGTCAGTATGATTTTTTTTAATTAATACTTTTATTCAGAAAGGATGCATTAAATTTATCAAAAGTGCCTTTTACTGTACATTTACTGTATATATATAAACAATTCAAATAAATGATGTTCTTTTACACTTTCTATGTATCATTCCTGAAAAAAATATTAGGCTATCACAGTTTCCACAAAAATATAAAGTAGCATAACCATTTTAACATTGATAATAATAATTTTTTTAAGCACCAAATTCACATATAAGAATACTTTCTGAAGGATCATGTGACACAGGAGACTGGAATAATGACTGCTGAAAATTCAGCTTTGCCATTACAGGAATAAGTTACATTTTAAAATATATGAAAACAGAATTGAGTTATTTTAAATTGTAATAATATATTTATTATATCACACTATTACTATTTTGTACTGTATTTTTGACCAAATAAATGCAGCCTTGCTGAGCATGAGGCACAAAAATGTTATTGACCCCAAACCATTGTAGAACAGCAGTGTATATGTAATAATAAAAATTATAAATATAATTAAAACATATAATTAAAAATATGTTTATGAGTAATCTTTCCCATTCTATTTGTTGCCAGTAATGGCACAGAAATTATACAATTCAGCTTTAAAGTGTTTATTTTAGCTGTTAATTTAGCATGCTGGAGCAAAATCTGACATCTACAGTAATCTATAATCTCTCATTTCATTCTTTAAGCTTGGTAGAAGGTAAAAATCACAGAAGAGAGAGACATGAATCTTCTGAACCACAATGCATTATGGTCACTCTTTCAGTGGTAATGCAGCTTTTCAGCTGAAAACTCTTGTTTATAAACATCAGTCCGCTGTAATGTCAGTGGATTTATATCGGATGTGTCCCATCGAGGCAGTGACATGGATCACAAGGTCCAGCAAAGCTCCTCGCCAATGCTTCTGTGCTGTGTATGTCACTCAGTCTTAGAGTACCCACAATGCTCTGGGCCGAGGCATCTCTCGAGCCTCAGTGGAGGTCACCATCCGCAGCAAAGGTAGACCAGAGGACACGCTTCATCAGACGACCGTAAACTTCACTCCCTCCCCGTCGGGAGTACCGGAGGAGGCTGAAGGGGAAGGTTGTTTTAAAGTGAAGAGGATTTTGGTGCATATGCATTCTGCTGTGTGGGAGATGAGAGTACGGCCTTTCCCAGCAGGCTTTAGATGCAGACAGAGCCCTCTGTCTCACATCCCCTCTGTACTCGTCTGAAAAGGGAAGGCAAGAGGAGAGAGTACAGGCTTGTCCTGACCCACCTAGCAGTGCCAGTTGTGTGTTTGTGTACTCTTTTATTGTTATGCAGGCTATACAATAGTGCTGTTCCAAAACCTGACTAGCTGCCTCAATGTCTACTACCCAGCAGAGAAGCAACACAAACAGCGCTCTGAACTGGAGAACCGCCGACTGATTTCAATAGTTTGACATTAGCATGTTGCTAAGCAGTGTAAATTGCTAATAGGCATATTTTTATTACATTTAACTATATCTAAGCTCATTTATAATCAAAATTTCTTTCAGCTCATACACCAGTTTTAGATTAATTTCCATGGAGTGTTGTTTTAGTATTATTTATATACTATTACAGTATATAAATATTAATATTTTAAATGAGCTTTTATTTTATTTTTTTCAGTTTGCATTTTAACTGTAGTTTGTTTTAGTAATCTAGTTTTTTATTTATTATTTTTATTTGAATTCCAATTTAGCTTTCATTTACTTATATTTACTGTTTTAGTTGTATTAATTTTACTTCAACTTATTTAATTTCAGTTAGTAGCCAAGGCATAAATTCTCATTTTTATTTAAATTTTTTTTTTTTTTTTTTTTAAGTTTAGGTTTTTCATCTAATATTTATATGTAATTTGAGCTTTATTTAAATTTTTAATAGTTTTAATAATTTTCTTTTTTGTTAAAGTGATAGTTCACCCAAAAATGAAAATTCTGTCATCATTTAGTACATGGCGCGCTCTCCCCTGCATCGATTTCCCTCTTTTTCATCTCGGCTGTGTGATGTTCGCTCAAGATAGGGATGAGGTTTGGGACGGTGCCGCCTGCAGCAAAGAAGAGCTCGCGTTGGATAACACTGCGCTCTGCTGAGGAAGAATGGAAGAATGTTTAATAAAAGAAGTATATTGAGTAATTGCTTTGTCTGTCCTCAAGGGGGCAGTAATGTTAGAATTACTTTCTGTGAAATTGGAATCAACCGAGTGAAAGAGACTTGAATATTTATACAGGCATGAACACACACAGCCGTACACACCGTGATGCATGTGCTAACCTCACGTTGTTCCAAACCTGTATGCATTTCGTTCTTCTGCTAAGCACAAAAGAAGATAATTAAAAAAAAAAAAAAAAACAGTTTTGGTTCCCATTGACTTCACAGTATTTTTGTCCATACAATGGAAGTCAATGGGAACCAAAACCATTTAATTGAGTAAATGATGACAGAATGTTTGGGTGGACTATTCCTTTAACACTAACCAGTTTTTATTTATTTATATAATTTATTTAATTTTTGTCTTTTATATGCAAAGCATAGTGATTCCGCTTTAAAATTTGGCCTAAAGAAGGTATCTTAGGCGGCAGCATAATTACGATGACCTTTTGAAAAAGACTTTGTGTCAGGAGAGCGCCTATGAAGTTTTAAAATGCCGTCTCTGTAATGATTCGAGAAATGCACCAAAGCGACTGAGAAAAACTGTAAGGAAATTTTTCAGAAATAATGGGTAACTCAAAATCCTTTTTCCTCTGAAGGCTTTTCACATCTTGGACAGTCCGTTGTGCTGAGAACTGGTAGATGAGCGTGGTAGCAAATAAACACTGGAAAAACTGTTATCAGGGGTCCTAATGTGTGGATTGAAATAAGCAAAACACAAACATAATTAGAAAAACACAAACACATATAATTAGAAAGATAACTAATAAACATATCTAATTAATATTTAGAGTAATAATATATTTGAATTACATATACAGGTGCATCTCAATAAATTAGAATGTCGTGGAAAAGTTCATTTATTTCAATAATTCAACTCAAATTGTGAAACTCAACTCAAATTGTGACAGCCGTACACACCGTGATGCATGTGGAGGTTTAGAACAATGGGAACCGAAAGAGAGGATATTTAGGAGAGAGAGAGAGAGAGAGAGAGAGAGAGATTGCTGGTTGAGTGAGCTGATAAATGAGAAGCCAGGCTGAATGAGGGATGTGCATGACTGACTGGCTGCTGCTGCTGCTGCTGCTGCTGTGTGAGACTCAGCCTACATCGGCAGAATGTAAAGCAGCAGCAGGCACACTGGGGTGCAGCGGCTGTCCATTTTGGAGCACTTCATGCTTCCTTCCTTTTTTTTTTGCTTTTTGAAGATGCTGATTTCATTTTCCAGCAGGATTTGGCACCTGCCCACACTGCCAAAAGCACCAAAAGTTGGTTTTTTCCCTCACATTCTCTCCTTCCTCCTCTCTTTTGCTCATTGGAACAGGATTGGAAGAGTAAAATTACCAAAAACAGTGCAAGCTGAATAATTGCACAAAATGTTGTCAAACTACTACATCGAATGATGGATTTCCTATTACAGTTTTTCTCAGTCGCTTTGGTGCATTTCTCAGATCAGAAATGAAATTCTCAAAACTACTTGTTCAACCTCCACATCAATTCTAATTTATTGAGATGCACCTGTATATGCACTACTGTTCAAAAGTTTAAAAAGAGTCAGTAAGGTTTTTCTTTTTCTCTTTTGCTCATCAAGGCTACATTTATTTGATCAAAAATACAGTTAACGGTAATATTGTGAAATGTTACTACAATATAAGATAATTGTTTTTTTATTTGAATATATTTTAAAATATATTTTATTAATGTGATGGTAAAGCTGTATTTTCAGCCGCCAATAATTGTGCTGCTTAATATTTTTTCTGTGATTTTTTTGATGAATGGAAAATTCAAAAGAATAGCATTTATCTGAAAGATTTTGATTTTATTTATTTTGCAACAGTGTAGTCTCCACTGTCACTTTTGATAAATATAATGCTTTCTTATCCATTTCTTTAAAAAAAATCTTACTGATCCCATGGTTTGAATGGTAGTGTATATATAGTTTACATTTTTAAGGATCTTTTGATATATTTACTGGAATGCAAAACATAAATTCCAACTAAGACCATGTGTTTTGCATTGTGTGCACATGCACCACAGTGCAGAACTCCAATAAGATCCGGTGTGCTTTTTGCTTGTGAACGATCTCTCTGAGCCTGTAGTGTTCCAGATAGTGTAAAGAAACCACTCTCAGCTGACCATGAGGAAAGAAAGCACAAGAAAGGGGGAATAAGCTGGAGGGTCTCATTTGCCTTTACTGCTCTTACAGTGCTGTGGGCTCATTAAAAACACTGAGGATGCTCTGAAGACATGCACATTAAAGCCTGTGGAGTAACATTCCAAGACTGTGAAGCAGACAAAGTAGAAACACGAACGAGCATGGCAAAACAGATTTATAGCAATGCAGATTTTACCTCATTATGTGTCCTTGAGAGTCTTTTTACAGCATAATAAAACTATGGGGTGATAACTGGAATAAAACAAAAGTAAGCAGATAGAGAAGAGAGGGAGGAAGGGAGGGAAAGAGAGAACAATATGAAGGTATGGCAGTATACTTGAAAACGCCTTTGGCGACACGCACAAGTTCTAGTGTACAGGCGTCATTAAAAAAAGTTAATTCATCTTAATGAACTTCTCCTTTGTCTCGGAGCTCTTTATTGCAGGCGGAATGATTTGCCTCACAAGGGGAAGAATTGGGCTCAGCCTAATGCCATAATCAGCAGTCTGCAGGAGGCGAGGCACTCACGCTGCTGATTGCTTTTTGACAGACTCACGCTCTGACGTTCTGCTTTTCTTTTCTCCGCTTCCCCCCCACTCTCTCCCTGTTTTCTGTTGTAGGAGCAATCTACATCAGGCACAATATGAAATGGAAGACGGCTAATCCAGTGAAGAACTTAAGATTTTGCAGAAGAGGGTGTTTTTGTCAAGCCCCCCGCCACTTTGTTCACTGTGCCAACGGGCAGCTCTCTGTGTCCGTTTAACAGGGATAAGTGTGTGTGGACTGGAATGGGTTTGCATCCATGTATGCATGAGAGACAAACAGAAAAAGAGGACAAGAGAGAGAGAGAGAGAATCCAACTCTCTTCTCATCCTCTCGTCATAATTGTTTGAGAGCTGGCTATGATGATACGTGCAGTGAATCGCAACTCAGTCTATCACCCACAAACAAACAAGAAAGCAAAGAAGAACAAAGACCTTCTCCTCGGTTACACAATGCAGCAAAGCTTGATGGTTTCTAAGCCCCTAAGTGCTAAAGCTACCGCAACCAGCTGAGCATCCAAACATTCAGGCCTCAGGATATACCCTGGTTGTCAAGACACTGAATAATTCTGTGCTGAAAAAACAAAACAAGTTAGATCAGCATAAATGGCAATGCTAGTTCAAGCATGTTTGTGCTGCATATAACAATCTAGACCAGCTAACAACTACCAGATTATATATCTAGCTACAATCATTCTATGAGAATGATGCAGCTAGCAACTAGCTAATTGCTTAAGTAACTACATCAAAATGATCAGAATTATTGTTTGGGAATTATGTAGCTAGCAACTAGCTTAAGTGGCTATACATTACAATGATCAGTTGATGGCAATGATGTAGTTAGCAACTAGCTACTAGCTTAGCTACGTCAGAAGGGCCATACTGGTTGACAATTTGTTTCATGGGTTATTCTTATATAGATAATCAAGCTAGCCAGTTGACAGCTACATCATACTTAATTAGAAAGCTTGGTCCAAAACATCAAGATCAAATGTATTCATTCCTTTAAGGTCCAACTTTTAATTTTTGTTCCATCAACCCACACAGACAAATAAAAAGGATCTTCTCTACGAATTTGTGTTTGCGTTCAACAGTCTCCAGATGGTCTTTGTTTGGTGCTGCGGTGTGAGGTAAATATGGAGGAGGGCAGAGAGTGGCATGCGACACTTGGGAACCGGGGGCTGCTGGGAGTGTGTAGCGGCCATCTTGCCTGCGTTATCTCTCTCCCATATGTTCACCCCAGGATGGCTCATCCTGCCATAATTGACTTTCTCCCATGGAGCCCAGCCATAGCTGCAGGCTGGAGTGCACTTGTGTGCCTGTGCTCACCCTGATAAAACTATTACACACTCCCCCAGCAATTCAGTGTGTGCGTGGCGCACGACGCGAGTGTGTGCGTGTTTGTTTCTGAATTGGAAATTGTACTCCAACCACTGCAGTTTAATTGGAATCTAGAGAGGCAGTGGGCTGTGGTGACACTGGCATACATCCTTGACTTTGCCTGAACTTCAACCGGAAAGCATGGTTTAAATTTATATCCCTTTTCGAGGAACCTGATAATGTTCCTCATGGCCGGAGTCATGCGAGTGCACAAACATGAGCAGAAACAAACAATGCACACTAAAGCAGCCTGTAACTCTTCTGTAGCTGTGCTATAAAACGTTGACTCCTTTCTAGCTGGTGTTGTGTTGAATAGTAAAAACCTTTCTGATGTTAGTGTGCTGCACAGCCCCACTGAGCTTCCTGTGAGCTGTTCCCAATAAAGTCTCACCTGTGGCACTGTTATTTTCTCTCTCTATTTTTTTTTTTCCCAGTGATGTGCCTCGGGCTCTTGGATCCAAGCCTCTATCCGGGTCCTTTGAGTGGCAGTGCACTGATTGTCACCGGGGCTTGTTAAATTCATTAATTGTATTGAAGGCTGTCACGTTTTCACGGGAGGGAGAGGAGCTGTAAATTATTCATTATCCCTTGAAATACAAAAGACAGCCGAGGCGAGGGAATGGTGCTATGTAGGTCACTTCCTTCTCTCCCACCCCCAAACCGACAGTCACAGGGAGAGAGAACGAGAGAGCGACAGACAGAGTGAGAGAGTGCTTAACTGCATCATAACCATGGAACTGCGGCTAGGAAGCCCCACAGGAGGAATACTGATGACAGGAAGCTCTCGCCAAGACTGCTGCACTTTCAGTTTGTATATACTTCAGTTTGGAGCCGGCTGCAACTTTTAAAGCTTAATCAAACCGGAGTGGCAGTACCTCTCTGTTTCCCTGATAAAGCCATGCTCAGGCCTTGTTTCTGAATGCAGCAGTACATGCAATGGAACCCATGAGTTAGATTAGTGAGAGGGCTGCATGATTCATCAAAATAAAATGGATTATCAAATTGCAAAGGCTGTGATTAATTAAATATATGCGCTGTATGTTTCAGAGTGAAGCACAGCACTGTTCTTTTATACACAAGCAGCTCATGATCCACTGTTTTCAGCATCTCAGAGCGGCTCGGTTCACTGCAAGTTTGGGTCACTTATAACGAGCATTTGGGAATGCAACATGCACCAACCATCTTCTCGAACTTGTAATGAGAAGCTTTAAGGACTCTCTATAATAAAAACTTGATGGTTTATCATTTGAAAATGAAGAAATTAAGACACCTATAAATATTAGTATTATAAAATATTATTACTGCTATTAGTAACAGTAGTAGTAGTAGTAGTAATAGTATCTTAAATACTTTTTTTGTGCAGCCCTACAAACAAGTACAATAAACTGGAGCTTAAAAAACAAACAAAAAAAGAAAATCACAACTGCAATTTTTGTAGAAAATCGCAAATAGAATATTCCCCCAAATCGTGAAGCATTAATTTACATAACGGAACCTCATTACTCATTAGGTGCATCTCTTTGTAGCACCTACAAACCTGCATGGAATCACAACAAGTTTTCCCTGCTTCTCCAAGTTTAAAATGTGAGTTTTGCTCATATTTCTCTTTCATTACGGTTCTAAGTCAGTGCGCTTTTTAGCTTGGTGTGGCAGCGGGGGGCGCCTGTACTCACGGTGGGAACAGGCAGCCATTTTGGCTCCACACAGGGAACCTGATGGCGTAAATACGGCTGCCATCAATCAATCCCTGAAGCCCTGCAGCGACACCATCCCTGATCCTTCTCTCTCACCCTTTCTTTCGTTCTGTATCATTTAAAGACACACACACACATCTTTAAGATCACACAACCTCTATGCATTTGAAAACGGGGAAAAAATACAACTTTCTATGAAAAACAACTCTAAATAGATTTGAATATCTGCTTTCCAACTTCATTCACTGTGATGCATGTAAATGACAATTGTGTGTCAAAATCAGGATAATTACTTGTGAAATAATTAAGATCTTCTACAGGAATTAGCCAGTACAATCAACACCATTATGGCTACATGAAAGAATCATTAGTGGAGGTGTTACAGTAGAATAGTGCTGATGGTGAGTGGGTCTACGCATGCACTGAAATAACTCAGGCAGTCATCTGGACGAGACTGAAACAACATCGTGCTTGGAGGTGGTTCAGAATTCACCAGGAAATGAAGTTACTGCGAGGAGAGTCATAGAGCGGAGAGCCATAGAGCGGAGAGCTATGGCAACAAAAGCTGTGAATGAGAGAGATGTAAATGGTATTAATGCCAAACTGGTAGGTAAGAAAGCTTAGGAAAGACCTAAACCTATCAAACCTCACTGATGAAAAGACCAAAGTAATGGTCGGCAACATATGTTGTGTTTGGATGCTGGTGTGATGGTGTCCGCGCCAGGCTGCATCAGTTGTTTAGCCAGAAATACCTACAAATAATATAAAATCAAGAATACACTGTATTGAATGGCAGTTAACGCATAAAGTTGTTGTTTGCAAATGTAGCAGTCTGCACTGAATACAAACCAGACAAACTCCAAGTTATGCCCACTACAAACCATGCCAATAGAGTGCTGCAAGGATGTGCTGGAAATGAGTTAGCATTTTAGCACTTCAGGTTCAATCGTCCCAAAGTCAATGAGATTTAAAATGGGTTTTTGGTTAAATGCCTGGAATAAGGTCTGTGGTTAACACAAGCTTAACATATTTTCATGTTTTATTCTATGACATGTATTTTAAACTCTCTATAGTCCACTTTCACAGCCTTGTTGTGATTACAATCACAGTCTTGCAAAATATTCTAACTTAAACTTTTAGCCGACATTTGGCTTTTTATTTGTGCCAATTGTATTTAAACTTCAAAATTCATAAAAGATGTATTAATTTGTGAAGCTTATTTTGTAATAATCCAAAAACCAAAGAAAGAGAACCAGGGTTCCCACGGCCTTGAAAACCTTGGATATTTGAGGTATTTTAAAAATGTGATTTCTAGAAAATTCATGGAAATGAAAAAGAAAATCTTAAAATGCCATGGAGAGTTATATAATGAACATATATTTTTCTAGTTTTGCCATGCTCTAACAGAGACAGACTCCTCTTAGATCGTGTAGCTAATTCATCTACCATACTAACAAGACAAACCCTGACCACTTGAGTCCAACAGTTAGACCAGCACCAGAACAGCACTAACCAGCTTGGACCAGCATGGAAATTCTTGCCGGTTGGTTCTTTCCAGAGGCGGACAAAGTACTCAACTCCATTACTTGAGTGAAAGTACAGATACTGCTGGTCAAACATTACTCCATTACAAGTAAAAGTTGTAAAGACAGATTTTTACTTAAGTAAAAGTACTTTCATTATACATGTGGATTAGCTGGTCATCAGGACAGTTACTGATAAACATCTCTCCTGTGAGAGACGATTCTTTTTCAATTAAAATGAATACATATCGCATCTTTACAAATAACAACATCAAACAAATTCTAATGGTCTCAAACAGATGCAAAAGGATGAGATCTGGGTGAAGGAGAGCAAGCCCACCGAAGACAGAGGAAGCGAGAGTAAAAACCTTGTAGGTTGAGACTGTAGGAGGCTGATTAACATTTAATAAAGATCCATGAGCCAGACTGAATGACACTGGAGCAGTGGGCAGCCCAGACGGCTGCTGTTCAGGCGAAGGGGAGATGGGCGCTCAATACTAACGAAAGAGGAAAAGGTCATAATGCAAGGGCACAGCTTTACACTCTTTCCTTTGACAGTCTCGCTTATAGAGGTTCTCTCTGTTCCCAGAGCAGGACGAGCGTCTACTGTTGCATTTCACCAACAGTGCTGTGTTTCTCACATAATATTACACTGATGTAAATCAATGCCACTGTGAGAAAAGCAAATGTACATGAACCTTTAGCACTCTGAGCTCAACGCACTATGGGCAAGGATGCTCCTGCTGCTGACATGGCACATATTGATTTGTACACCCACAAAGCTGGTAGTCATGTGACTAAACGTGACCTTCAGCTCAGTGCATCTTAATATATCAGCAGGGGTCAGCTTTAGAAAAAGCAGAGAGTGAAATGGGAGAGAAAGCTACCATTGTTCTTTTGCAATGCAAATGCATTGCTTTTAAGATAAAGTAAGTTCAAGCTAATCTAGAATGAAAGTAAACAGTGAACAGATGGTCAACAGTGCGTCCATATACAATGTATACAATTGTGTAAATATAAATGGCTGACGTACACAGCTGTGCACAAGTTTGGAGTCAGAAAGATATATATATAAAAAAAAGTAAACTTTTTTTTTTTAAAGTAAAAAGATGTCTAAAATTGATCAAAATTGACAGCAAAGACATTGAGAGTATTACAAAAGATTTATTTTTCAGATAAATGCTGTTTTCTATTTTCAAATACAAATTTTAGAACAGTAGTGTAAATGTTTTTTCATCAGCAATAGTGAAGAAAAACAGTAATTCTGACAATAAAAAGTTAAGTTAAGAAATGGCTTGAAAAAATAAAATTAAAAATTACAGCACTTGATCAACTGAACCTATTATCAGGTCAGTTAGCTCAATGAAATGTATCCTATATGAGATTAATTAGTACAGAAAAGGAAATGAATGCACAGGTGAATTTACATGCTTGTCAAAATGTGTTGCTCACACTGAAATGCACTACACACAATACAATGTGCTAAACATTACATTTAAAATATGGAAAATGAACAGCAGTCTAAAGCATGAAGAATACTAAACTTTTAAAAGTAACACAACTTTTTAAATGGACCACTGAATAGGACATGATAAAAAATATTGACAAAATTTCAAGGACATTTTCATCTATGACTTAAAAAAATATATAGAAAAACCAACTGCACACTGAAAAGCACTTTTTCAATCTGGCAAGGTCTAATCTGATTGGGTGACTTTACACAACTTCCAAGAGTAAAGGAATACAGGGCTTTTTTGAGTTGATACAATGAATTATTTGCCAACATTTACAAGGTTAGAGAGTAGAGACAACAAAACTTTGAAGAATTTTGAAAAACACTTAGTAGCAAGTAGTTAGGGCTGTGCACAGGCTACACAAAATCGCGTTCAGAATCGGCAATGAATCGCCTGCGATTTTGTGTAGCTTCTCAGTGAACTACGGGTGTGTAGTAAATGCCGCTCCATCTGAACGCACGTGCTGGAGATTTACTTCTAATCATAGGAGCGGCTTTACTGACCAGATGCGCATGAAAATCGCATTCGATTTTTTTGCACAGCCCTACAAGTAGTATTAGACACCCATTAAGTGCATGTTCTGCTTTATTTTCTGAATCACATCTATGAAAATCAATTATTACTTTTATACAAAATCCTTTTCTGACACACATTTTCTCAAGTATTTGTACAACCACAAAATTGTCTATTTTGTGGTGAGATCCTTGAGCCAATCATCCAACTGAAGATCCAACTGCTCCCTGGGCGCCGCAGCAAAAATGGATGCCCACTGCTCTGGGTGTGTGTTCACGGTGTGTGTGTGTGTGTGTGTGTGTGTGTGTGCACTTGGATCAGTTAAATGCAGTATGTTACACCATACTTGGCTACACGTCACGTCACAAAACCAGAACACTCTAAATAGCACGTAAAACCAGAACGCACGATGGATTTGGTTGCTGTACATGTCAATTAGGTGGTGTGTGTGGATAGGTCTTCAACAGAATACACTACTATATGAACCAGACCTTTCCTGTTTAGTAAAACTTGGCAACATGAGAGGTGCATGTGCACTGCTGCATGTGATCCCATGTATCCCATTCCATTAGTAGGGAATCTTTCAAGTACTGGCCTCCCACTCTTCCTCCCTTAGTGACTTTCCATCTGAAATGCCGCAGTGCCCTCAGTTGGTAATGGCACTTCTTAGTGCTCTCCTGCCTGTCATGTCAGAATGACTTCAGACCTGGAGCCAAACCAAGAGAGCGACCTTTTCTGACCAAGACTCTACTCCGATCGTTAATTTGATCTGCTCCCAAATAAACAAAGACAACGCTCATTTATGTTAGTGGTAGTATAAAGACCTAGAAACACAAAAAGGGGCATTGTGGTGAGGAGGGGAAAGAGAATGAGGGAGAGAAATAACGAACGGCTGAACAGAGAGCGAGAACGAGTGAAAGAAATCAATAGCTAGGTTTCATGCAGGGCAGGTTGCTGTGGGCTGTGTTGTCAAGGTGACAGAGGAGCTATGGGGCTAGGTGGTGCAGGCTGATGAATGGGCAGCGGTTGAATGACCTCATGCTACCCATACTGCTCTGCTCCTCTCCCGCCTGACTGAACCTGCGGCACACACCTTCTACTACTGTATCAACACCAGCTCGCTTCGTGCCAGCCGCTCTTCGCCATGCCAGGGCCAGAAGTGGGCACAGATGCCTACACAAGCCTGGCTGTGTCTGGCAGCGATCTGCACATAAATCTAATCAACAAAGGAATATGTTTGTTTCTGCTACATAAAGATGCCAGTTTAGTCAAAGCCTGCAAGTAGCTGCATATAATAGTTGCAGGACAAATTATGTGAACACTGACATGGATTTCTGTATAAAATTATGATAAAATGTTATCTGATCTGGAGTCACTAGACAAACTGCTTAAGCAAATAATACACAATGACACGTTCATCAAAACTGAACACACTGTGTAAATATTCAGAGTTTAGCATGAAAAAAGTATGTGAACACCTTGTATTTCAGTAACTGGTTGACTCAGTAATAACATCCACCCATATGTGTGAGTGTGTGTGTGTACGTATATATGACAATTACATCAGATTAAAAACTTTAAAGGATAGCTTTATCCGAAAATGAAAATTCTGTCATTATTTACCTTGATGTTGTGCCTAACTCATATGACTTGTATGAAGAACATTGATGTTCAACCTACATTGGCCCATCAGATTACCTTGTATGGACAAAAACAAAAAGGTTTGGAGTGACATGACGGTAAGCAAATTATTACAAATGAGTAAATGATTATTAAATTATCTTTGGTTAGCTATTTCTTAAAAAAAGAATTCTGATAAAGAAATAACATATACATACATATCTCCATTCAAACTTTTTAAATAATTAAGATTTTTTTAAATGTCTCTTATGCTCACTAAAGCTGCATTTATTTGATCAAAATATAACAAAACAGTAATTTTGCGAAATATCATTACAATTTAAAAGAACTGCTTTCTATTTTAACATATTTTAAAATCTATTTTATTTCTGAGCTGGAAAAGTTGAAGTCAGTGTTTCATGATCCGCCAGAAATCATGATTATGATTTTATATGATATTTTATAATATATAATCTAATATGCATATATATATATATATATATATATATACTGTATATATATATTTTTTTTTTCACACAAAAAAACAAAACAGTTTTTAAGCCAGTTATTTCTATCTTTTGCTTTAGTGTGTCAGCAGGATATAATTTTACATTTCCAAACATTTCTATTGCCATTAATTGTAATAATCCAGTGAGATTTTTGTCTGACAACAGACAGTGCTTCATACAGAGATCTGATCATCATCCAGTCTGTCTGGAATAACATGAAGAAACAGAACAAACTGAGACAGACTAAATCCAGAAGAACTGTGGCAACGTCTCCAAGATGCTTCAAGAAACCTTCCTGCAAACCTACAATACTGTGAAAAGTTTTAGGCACTTGTGTAAAAATGCTGTAAAGTGAGGATATTTTCAAAAATAATGTCATAAATAGATTTTATTTATCAATTAACTAAATCAAATCAACATTTGGTGTGACCAACCTTTGCATTTAAAACAGCTTTTGTCCTTGCACTTGCACATAATTTTTCAGGTATCTTTGCAGGTAGGTTTCTTGAAGTGTCTTTGACATGTGACATTGCCACAGTTCTTCTGCATTTAGTCTGTCTCCGTTTTTTTCTGTTTCTTCATGTAATTCCAGATGGACTGGATGATGGTGAGATCAGTTATTGTCCGAAGGGCAGTACTAAATGGAAAAAAATTATATTTCAACAAAATAAGACAAATTTGGACATGTTCATCCTGTTCAAAAGTTCAAAAGGCTCTTAATGCATCGTGTTTCCTTCTGGAGCAACAGTGAATGTTTGAACCTTTTTAAATAGTTGTGTTTGAGTCCCTCAATTGTCCTCAGTGTGAAAAGATGGATCTCAAAATCATACAATCACTGCTGGAAAGGGTTCAAATACGCAAAATATGCTGGAAAACTGAAGAATCTGCAGGACCTGGAGGATTTTTCTGAAGAACAGTGCTCAGTTTAACTGTTCAGAACAAACAAGGGACTCATGAACAACCATCACAAAACAAAAAAACAGCTGTGGATCATCCAGGTAACTCACTGTAATAAGAACCAAGGGTTCCCAGACTTTTGAATGGGGTTATATTAATAATTTCAGCTATTTTTTTTTCTTGTGGACTAAATGTAAACATGTTTTATGTAAAAGATCTTACTCAGGACAGTACTAAATAAAAAATAACATGCATTTTATATGATCTCTCTTATTTTGTTAAAATTATTCACATTTTGACACATTCTGCTCATTCTCTATAGAATTTTTGCTAATAGAAGTGAAGCTCTTAAGAGTTGGAAAGCATGCAATATTAAAACATGAAATAAACAAGAGTGCTGCTCCACCCCCTAATGCCCTTTATAGTGTTTGCTGATAGAGAGAGAGAGAGAGAGCGACTTGTGTAAAAATGCTGTAAAGTGAGGATATTTTCAAAAATAATGTCATAAATAGATTTTATTTATCAATTAACTAAATCAAATCAACATTTGGTGTGACCAACCTTTGCATTTAAAACAGCTTTTGTCCTTGCACTTGCACATAATTTTTCAGGTATCTTTGCAGGTAGGTTTCTTGAAGTGTCTTTGACATGTGACATTGCCACAGTTCTTCTGCATTTAGTCTGTCTCCGTTTTTTTCTGTTTCTTCATGTAATTCCAGATGGACTGGATGATGGTGAGATCAGTTATTGTCCGAAGGGCAGTACTAAATGGAAAAAAATTATATTTCAACAAAATAAGACAAATTTGGACATGTTCATCCTGTTCAAAAGTTCAAAAGGCTCTTAATGCATCGTGTTTCCTTCTGGAGCAACAGTGAATGTTTGAACCTTTTTAAATAGTTGTGTTTGAGTCCCTCAATTGTCCTCAGTGTGAAAAGATGGATCTCAAAATCATACAATCACTGCTGGAAAGGGTTCAAATATGTAAAAAATAGTTGGAAAACTGAAGAATCTGCAGGACCTGGAGGATTTTTTTTAAGAACAGTGCTCATTTTAACTGTTCAGAACAAACAAGGTACTCATGAACAACCATCCAAGGGACTCATGAACAACCATCACAAAACAAAAAAACAGCTGTGGATCATCCAGGTAACTCACTGTAATAAGAACCAAGGGTTCCCAGACTTTTGAATGGGGTTATATTAATAATTTCAGCTATTTTTTTTTCTTGTGGACTAAATGTAAACATGTTTTATGTAAAAGATCTTACTCAGGACAGTACTAAATAAAAAATAACATGCATTTTATATGATCTCTCTTATTTTGTTAAAATTATTCACATTTTGACACATTCTGCTCATTCTCTATAGAATTTTTGCTAATAGAAGTGAAGCTCTTAAGAGTTGGAAAGCATGCAATATTAAAACATGAAATAAACAAGAGTGCTGCTCCACCCCCTAATGCCCTTTATAGTGTTTGCTGATAGAGAGAGAGAGAGAGAGAGAGAGAGAGAGAGAGAGAGAGAATTGACGCATACTCATGCACTGAGTCGTGCCATCTGCTCAACTTGGCAGCTTAACATTATATATCGGTGGAATGCCCCTCCCTCTCTCTCGCTTTTCTCTCTGATGATCAATCAGCAGTGGTTGCGGTCACCACAAAGTTATCTGCGGGGTCACAGCAGGCACAGCGGGCACAGCAGACATTCTGGGCACTAGTAGATCAGCAAGGGGTGGAGCATTCATTCAGGCAGAGAGTGCAGGACAAACACAACACTCATAGAGCCACAGCTCTGTTATACAATAGAAACACTGTTAATGTGAAAATAAAATATGAGCTATAATGAGCTATATATGCTGTTACTTTGCTTTTTTGACAGATTTTTGTCAGAAATTATCAAGGCACAGTCTTTTGAGGTTTTGTGCAAGTCTTTTGGCACTTTATCCTCAAGGTAACTATCAACTTCCTCAAAGACTTTAGAAACAAAATACTAAATGGGTTTGTGGTACTTATGATGTGTAAATGTATAATAATTACAAGGACAGCACTAACACTCAAGCAGCATACTGTTGCTATGGTTACTACCTCAGGTGAGTGGTACAAGCAGCTATTTAGCACTTTCTAACTAACTTTTCATTTAGAAATTATATATATATATATATATATATATATATATATATATAATATACACACACATATATATTACACATGCACACATATTTAGATCATAAAGGAAAACACTCAAGCAGTGAACTGCTGCTACTGTTACTGCCTCAGATGAATGGCAATATATATACCATGAGATAACTCCATTTATTATTATTATTCATATATAAAGACCCGCCCACTACACAGGCAGAGCTGTGGGCATGGAGGTAACCCAGGTTCACGAGCTGATTGTGGCAATTATGATTTTATTTTCTAAAGCCCCTCAGGTGCCAGGGGAGAAACATGAGCGTGATTCAGTGTTTAATACAATCCTGTGTTCCTCATGCAAATTCACATGTCCCACTCCTACAAGTGGGTTAAAAATATGCTGTTCTGCCTCAGTAAATGCTGTTTGTTTTATAAATATGAACTTCAGCAAATCACAAAGCTTCAGTTCAGACAGAAATGGAACAAATAAATATACATATTCAGTCATTATGTCAATTTGTAAGTCAACCAGGAAGGCTAATTCTCCTTGGTTGGGAATTTCACATGGGTTTTTAGGAGAAGATAATTTGAAGAATGCCTGTTTGTTTTTGCCAGTACAGTGAAAGTCAGGGGGGTCCAAATCCACACTGTATGTACAAAAAACATTGAAACATTTTTAAAATATTCCACAAAGTCATACAGGTTTGGAACGACAATGAGGGTGAGTAAATGGTGACTGAATTTTTTATTTTGGGTGAACTATCCCTTCAAGAATGTAATTAACGGTTTTAACATTTTGTTCCTCAAACACGAGTTTTGAAACTATTGTGTGCTTTTAAAAGTAAGTTGCTAAGGACTACCTCTACCACAAGAAAGTGAGTTTTATGTGCTTTCTGAATCAGAGAACCATTATATTCCTTAGGTCCCTTTTCTAAAAACCCATACAAAATTCCTAAGGTAAATTCCCATGACTTATTCTATTTTGGATTGTAGAGCTACAAACTGAACAGCTCGATGAGAATGCAATGTCTTCACAAGCCCATGCTGATGCATTTTTGAGCTTGAAAAAGGGATGTTATAATGCCGCACCATCTCAGTGATCCTGCGTTTGGCTGTCGGCGCAATCCACCTCCCTTCACAGACGACTTGCTCTTCATTATGCATCTAGGGAGAGGGGGGTCTCGTCTCTGTAATATTATCTCATGCTTGGTTAGAAGGCTGCTGCATAATTAAAGGTGGGAAAACTGATGGATGGGGGAGCAGTGTGGTGTGATGCTGAGCGGTGTGACCCCACTGACCTTGTTATCATTATGGGTGGCAGGGTTGACCAGTCCAGCCCCTGCTTCAGCAAGCAGCTGTTGCCTTTAATGGCATCATTTGCTCTTCACCTTGTCACCCCCTCTACCTTTCTCTCACTGTCTCTCTGTCTCTTTCTCTCTGTGGTTTCTCGTCTCATGGTCAAGGGCAGTTGAGAGCATGCCAAATCTGACTGGCAGCCTCATCAAGGTGAGGACTCAGATGGTCATAGTAACTGTACCAGCAAGTGAGGTTGATTCTTTTGAAAATTTGACCAAAAATGATTTTTACTAAACATTTCCAAATAGATATTCATTTACAAATTACTTCCTTCATACATGACTACAAAACATACCATATATAAAGTAGATACAGTGGTTCCAAAGAGGTGGAGACTTAACAAAAAAAAAACATGTTTGACTATTATTGCATTATATAAGAAAATATCAAACTGAGTTGCCTCCATTTTAAAGAAAAAGAGCACAAGCAAAGAAGTTACATTTAAAATAGGTACAGCATTCAAAATGGAAAATTGTGGACACTTACCAATTGTAAGCTGCCAATTTTGAGAACTAAACCTGCAAGGAAACCTGCAGAAGTGACTTCATATATCCACTAAAATTGCCAGTTGGGTAATAGAGATTGTAACTAAGTAAGATTAAGAATCAAGTGTAAGTGTAAGTGTCAAACACTTTTTGGAGAATAAAAGAACTACAGGAAAAGAATGAATTACAGAAAGAACTACAGAAAAAAGAGAACTACAGAAAGAAAGAACTACAGAAGGAAAGAAAGAGATACAGAAAGAAAGAAAGAAAATAGTAAATGCAGAAAGAAAGAAAGAACAGAAAATACAGAAAGAAAAAAGAAAAAAACAGAAAAATGAAAAGAAAAAAACAAAAATACAAAGAACTACAGAAAGATAAAAGAAAAATACAGAAATACAGAAAGAAAGAAAGAAAGAAAGAAAGAAAGAGAACAAAAGAAAGAAAGAAAGAAAGAAAGAAAGAGAAAGAAAGAAAAAGAAAGAAAGATTTTCTTAATGATCTAACAACTCTTTGTGCAAGTAAGGGTGACGGAGACACAGATGTTCCTTTTGTTTTTCTCCTTACAAATGCTGAAAATATTGCTCGGTAGCTGCTTAACAAATGTATCATTAAAAATCCAGCACGACTGGCTCACTTTGGTTACACGTGAGGAGGTGCCACGGCCACCTCATCAGCAAGCACGTGATGGGTAACTTCAGCTTTAAGAGAATGAATCTCCTGCTGTGGGATTAAATTGAGTTCTCTGGTAGCTTGATGAGTCAGTCTCATATATACACACAGTCTGAGGCAGCCTGAAGGCCAGGCGACACAGCAGACTCTCCTGAGCTCACTGAATTTAAGTGGCAGTTCAGAGCACGGCCATCTGCACTATTTGGGTCAAGGACTTTGGGTTTCGATGCACATGAAAGAAGATGCAGTGCTTAGCTATGGTGATATCTCAGTGTAGTGAGCGCTTTGGAGAGCTCCTAAGCAGGTGTACTGTCTGAGTGACAGGGAGGGTGGAGTGAGAGAAAATGGGAATGAAAGCTGCAGAGTGCTGCAGTGCTGGAACTCACCTTGTCAAGCCCCTCTCTGCAGGCAGGCCTTGCCCTTGCAAACAGCAGACCACTAGGTGTCTAAAGCATGTAGAACTAGAGATACTGGCCTATTAAAAAGGAACATTTTGGTTTAGTGCAAGTTAAGTTCTATCGGTATAGCATTAGTTAAACTGATAAAAGAAATGATTTAGACAAGTCCCTCATTTTCAAAACAAAAATGGAGGCTATGTGGCAGTTGAATTGGAAGTAAATGGGACCAATTTTTTATTATTTGATAACAGAAGAAGCGACAGATCATTTAATCCATATTGTGATGTACATCTATGTGAAACGGATTATTGAAAAAAGAAAAAAGAAATGGGGCGGGACTTAATTTTACCTATTAGGCAAAATAGTGTCACAAGAAAGAAATCTGCCATTTCACTTGAAGATTATTCACTTATGACATTGTAATGAAACATAATACGGACAGAAAACAGAAAATGCCATGCTTACTTTTAGGCAGAAAGTTTTCAGTTAAAACGTACGCATTATTTGACCCGTAAAGCTGTTTAAATTATTTTCCACACTAAAATCTTGTTACCATGCATATAGTTCACGTTTGGTGGCTATACGTTTGAAACAAGGAGTATTGTAATGTTTACATATGCCCAGGGGTGTGAAGTAACGAATTACAAATACTCACGTTACAGTAGTTAAGTAGTTTTTATCAGTAATTGTACTTTTTTGAGTAGTTTAAAAATTGTGTACTTTTACTTTTACTTGAGTACATTTTAAGTGATGTATCGGTACTTTTACTCCGCAATTTTCCTCCGTTTGTGGTCGTTACATGCTTATTTTAATGTTATTTTTATCCATCAACGTGATTGGATAGATAGTAATAGGTCTCGTGACTTTCGTCAAATCAAATTGTGCATATACAATTTTAACCGCCAACTGTTTATCATGGCTGCTGGAAGTGCATTCTTTAAGAATCAATTCAGTCGCATCTTCCTCTAACTTAATATGTTATGGTAAATTTCAGATTTCTGCTTACTAAATGATTTGTATATATGCTTATCTACAAGGCCTGAAATTTGGTGTGAGGTTGCGGGTATTGCGTACAGTGTTAACTCCCGCAAGTGCCACGTTCGATAAATTCCCACTAGGGATGTGCGTATCGATCCAAAGTATCGATATATCGTACTGACACGAGTATCAAAAGTATCGATACTCAAACAAAAATATCGATACTAAGGTGCGTTTTATTTACCAGTGGTTTTGTTAATTTAACAAAAAAAAAAAATCGTACAATATGCATTGAATTGGACGAATAACCTTTGTTAGCGAGTAATTGTGTAGGATAGAACTATTTTCCTGCTCATCTGAACACACGCAAATGTTGCAAGACAGAACTAATCAATCACAGAGAGCATTCACTCACTTCTGACAGTGCATTCAAATAGGGCTGCGTTTCCCAAAAGTATCATAAGAAAGCATTAAAGCTTTTGGGAACGGCAGCCCTGAACAATGCTTATCAGAGGAAAGAGAAAAATGCGTTTTAAACATAAAGTTAAGTGCTTATCATTACCCATTTTACTCTTAGTAATTTAATAATTTAATAAATTTCATAATTTAAAAGTTTAGTCCAGAAGTATCGAATCGGTATCGATATCGACGATACTGCCTTGAAAAATATCGGTATCGTATCGAAAACAAAATAAGTGGTATCGCCCATCCCTAATTCCCACTCACTTATGAGACGCGAGATCTGCGCTGCCTCGTCTCTCTCTCGCATGAGTTCTGCAGCGGTCACTTGGATAAGTCGTTGTTGCTTGTTGAACTTGTTGACTTTTGATGAGTTTGAGCGCGTGATGCGCGCTGTGAAAAAGTGTGTTGGAAACACAAATTGAGAACCAATCTGCACCTTATTGATGACCCGTGGCGTTAATATACTGCATCTATGCCAGCGTGTGATGTAATAAAACTGCAGCTCGCTAATAAATGTTTTTTTAATTATTTTTTTTATTTTTAATCCATTTTATACAATTCGCCTTCATTTAGCAAGTGCACTCGCGCATAAACAATTTTCAAGTTCAACACTTTTAACCCATATCATGGTGTGTGATGCTGAACTATGAGTTTCTAATGGTGTTTGTATTTGCACTGTTCTAAACATTAATATTTTATGTGCAACAACAGCATGCTGTCTCAGTGGCCTTACACATGATTTTAAATCAATTTTTTCAAACTTTATGATTTAAATGTGGATGATTGTACTGAGAATAACTTTAATCTTTTCTTCAACTGAATACTGTTTCCGTGCTGTTTTGATGTATTTTAAAGAGTTGGCCAAAATTAAAACTGCTGGATAATATATATTCTTTATGACAAACAAGATAATGTGAATTACAGAATGTACAATGCTTTTAAAATGGATAAATTGCAGTGTACAGCGTTTATTATGAGGGGGTAGTATCCACAGCTCAGTACTCACTACTCAATACTCATGAGTACTTTTAAATAGGCTACTCTTTTACTCTTACTCGAGTAGTTTTTTTGGACAAGTACTTTTACTCTACTCACACTACAGTTTTTGAAAGGTAATGGTACTTTTACTTGAGTATATTTTTTCAGTACTCTTTCCACCACTATGCCCCATTCGCTTCGCTGTGCCTCACTGTAAAAACAGATGTTTGCTTGTTTAAGAAAAGGAGGGAAGGGTGGAAATTAATTTTGCTGTAATCAACATTATGTCAGAAATGTTGTTGTTTAACTTGTAGGCCTACTTATTAGTTTGTCTTTACTGTACCCTTCGCGGAAGCTACTTCGCTCTGAAGCGGCTTCCGTCGAGCACACCAGGGTAGTTCGCTCCATGTTTACTTCTCTCGGGTACATTTCTTCTCCCTTCCACTATTTTGCAGCCTCTGATTCCGGCAGCTTCAAAGACCAACAAAATAAATACAAATACAAACGTCTCTCTTCGCATTAGCGCATCACAACAACAAGCGACGAGGGTTTCTGACAGAATCTTCTCTGTCTTTATCGCAAGAGATATCAAACAGTCAGCCTAGTTCTAAGGCAGCAGTTAGGCTGATGCCGTTCCAGACAGCTGTCATGGAAACAGATGTCTGTTCGGTTACAAGCTGCAGAGTTGCTCCCGTGGTAATGGCTTGCCGGTGCCTTTGATTGTGCCTCGCTGTGCCTGCTCTGAATGTGGCTTCCATTGAAGTCCCTGCACAAAGAGGCCTCATCTTGTGATTGTTGGATTCATTAGTGGAAATTCCCCTACACTTTCTTCCAGATTTGAGGGCCCGAGTCAGCTGTGACATGGTTTTTGAAGAGAGCAGAGACCAGATGTGCTGTAATGATGGGGTGTTTTTGGTGTGCCTCCTCCTTCCCTTAATCTCCAACAAATTATCACCGTGTTTGATAATCAAACAGCCTTCAGATGAGTTCTAAACGTTACCAGTTGGAACACCTAACTTCCATAATTATTACAAAATGAGCTAATCTACATTCCCCATTAGGCTTGAGAATAGTTTTCATCTTCAGATCCCACAATAAGACTTGCAAGGAGACTTTTAGTATACATCTAACAATCTACCATACAAGGTAGACTCAAGAAACCGGAAGCTGTGAAAGGTTACAAGCACTAAATCCTCTTTGTTTTCACCAGGCAAGGACAATCGGAGTCTCCTGACCTATAACTGTTGACCGCATATCCCGCTCTGAAGGTCTTGGATCTCAGCAGGAATTCAGAGGAGCTGAGCTCTGCAAGCAAAGGTCAGGACGGACTGCACTGAGGCCCTGGTGTTGAGATTCTCACCTGTTTATTTCATGAAAGAGAAGATGCCTTCACTCCTCCTCAGCCTGCTGTGCAGCTTATCTGTATTTAAGACAACATTCAAGGCTTCTGTCTAGACACAGGCTTAAAGCAGAGAATTGGACAGGACTGTCATATAGCTCGAGATAAACGACAGCACTAAGAGAATTTCTGGAGCACTGATCATGAACAACAGGCAAAGGCTCTCACTCTTTAATCGTAAAAATATAATTCACAGAACAATTAAAATCGTCATCATTTACTAACCCCCATGTGTTTCCAAACCTGTATGACCTCTTTCTTCTTTGGAATACATAAAAAGGTATTTTGATTAGACTTGAGGTTCAAAAACATCTGACTTTCGTTATATAGACTTAAAAAAAACAATGATCTTTTTGTGTTCAACAGAAGAAGTAAGTCACAGATTGAGCAAATTGGATGGAAATTGGATGAAGTTCTACTCTGCTATGAAGGAAAAAAAAAAGTAAAAACATGGTAAAATTAAAATATCCCCATCATTTAGTTAAAATAACCCAGGTGAAGACGGGAAAGGCTCAGTAATAACTAAGAGCAAACTTAGATTTTTGTAAAGATAAAAACTGTATTTTTCAGCATGAACTGCAGTGACACCTGCTGTTCATATCGAAGCATTTCAGTACAAGTGCATTTCAGAGCCATGACCATTTCTTAAAGGGGTCCTATTATGCTCTTTTACAAAGTCTTGATCTTGTTTTGGGGGTGTACTAGAACAGGCTCTCATACTAGGTTGTTCGAAAAACACATTATTTTTCACATATTTTACATTACAACACCTTTCTCCCCAGTCTGGCATGAATGGATCGAACAGTTCCTGTATCAAATGAAGGCCCGCCTTCTGAAATACTAAATGTGCTGTGATTGGTTAGCTGGGCCAGTGTGTGTTGTGATTGGTTAGCTGGGCCAGTGTGTGCTGTGATTGGCAGCACTCGGCGCCTGGTGGGAAATGACATGCCCCTTACCCCTGCAGCTTCACTGTAAATATTGCGTTAAAATTAAATCAATTTGAGCGCGATTTAAACCCGGATGATTGTAACCACTCCTAGTTAGTCTGCCTTGTGAAAACTAGCGCGTCTCCGACATAGTGATAACACTCGTTGCCTTCTCTAGAGCAGCTCAACCAGGTCTCGTCCCATTCGTCGATCTTTGTGATATCACAAATCCCAGAAAATATGCGTTGTAGTCCAAACGAGTCGTTCATTGTAGTTTTTGAAAAGTGATTTCTGAAAAGTTTTTGAAAAGTGATAAAATATCTCCTTTTGAATTGGACTTTGAGCTTTGTAACTTTACAGATCTTTTTTTATGCTCAAACAGCAACATTACAGACTAACTAAAGTTGAAAAAGTGAAAGCATAATAGGACCCCTTTAACTGAAAACAGCTTTCTGAAAATAAAAGCAAGACAATACATTCAGAGATAAAGAATCAATAATACATTATGGTGGCAGAATATTAGCCGGTACACTACAATTATTTTTGTCACTTGTAATGCACCCAAAAATGTTCCAAGTGCTTATATTTCTGAGAGATGGAAAAATAAGTATCAGGAATCCATCCCAGGAACAATATATGACCATTTTTATTGACAGAACAATCAAAAACAAAAATTTTGGATAAGCATCGCTCTTCAGAAAAGAAGAAAACTTGTTTCGAGTGTTGTTTGCAACATTACAACACTAGCACAACAAAACCAAAATAAGAAAGTGCATTAGCCATTGAGGATAAACAAACTACAACCTCGTCCTAGGCACCTACAATAATGTATTATAAAATGAACGTGATAAAAGTGGTCTAACATGGGGGCTTTGCTGCTCCCTCCCGGGACAGTCTGTCTGCTTCCTCATTGCCTGTATACCCAGCATGACCTGGAATGTGCATCTAGAAAAGAATAAGAGCGATGGTAAATTTTTTCATTTGCAGTCATTTCACTGGCCATGCCATGCATTTGTTTCATCACTCGTTGCATAATGCCAAGCATGCATGAAAGCATCTGAAAGTGAGCAGAAGGGTTCTGACATCAAGACGTGGTCTTAATTTTTTTTTTGCACCACAGCAAAAAAAAAACAAAAAAACAAAAAAAAAAAACCTACAAACACAAATTCTTCACAAAGCTAAATATTAATGTAAATATAAAATAAAATAAACACCATGTATTGTAGCCTGAAGGTATCTTTCAATTTCTCAATTAAAGTTCTGGCATAGTCTTCAATATATGAATATTAGTTTTAATATATGGATACTGATTTAGTAACTGAATTTATGTATTTATTTTTCTGACACTGTGTGTCATATTTAAATGTAGAGTGCTAGTTACTGAAGTTATCCAGCCAATATTCTAGATATAACAAAGTTTACAACAATACCTAATTTTGACCAAGAGGTATGTATTCGATATCCTACATTCAGAAGGATAGTGAACTTCCACACAATATAATGGATATAAATCACAGCATTCTTAATAGATCAGCTGCTCTGATCTTAATTTCCATCCTTAATCACCAGCATCAGTGAAAATTACGCAGATATGCAAGACATCTTTGTTTGTGTTTATCAAAAATGATAGTGAAAACGTCTACAGCTGCACATTTACATCCCAAAAGAATGTTTATACACAAAGGTGCTTGAAACAAATGCTTTGTTTCATCATGCTTGAAACAAACAAATTGAATAGCAGATGCCATATTGTTCATCACTGTGAATACAGAAAACATACCCATTCGACCTCAAGTTCTGCATTTAGTTTATCCAGCTTTTGAAAGTCTTCCTTGTTGACTATGGCCCCGCCACCTTTAAGCCTCCAGCCATTAGACTTCCAAGTCTTTACCCAACTAGTAATGCCTTTAGAAAGCCAAAAAGCAACCAATATTTAAATAAACGTAAAAAAAAATGTTTGTAAGTTATTTTTAAAATATCTATTAATAACAATAATAAATAAGTACTACACTGTTTTATGACCAGACATTTTCACAAGTATTTGAACATAAAATCAGAAAGCGCATACCATTAATGGTGAACTTGCTGTCCGTGTAGATCACAACTTTTTTTAAATTATTTTCTCTGGCTTGCTCGAGTGCCTTGCAAGCAGCCTGTGATGACAAGTTTAACAATACAGTTATTGATAAAAGTGTATAAGGAAGAACACTGAAAGAACAACCTCGTTCTTACCTGCAATTCTGCTCTTTGATTGGTCTGTCTTCCTGGAAGTCTCTCAGCAACATTACTGAGGAAACAATTAGAAGTAATTAAAGCAATTAAAATGTATACATTTTTGACACTAAAACAGGGGAAAAAAAAAACATGAAGTATTGTTTTCTGAAGCACCAGTTTTTTTCAGAATGCTATTAATCACAGATGACTTACAGTGGATGATCACGACCCCAATATACACCAATTCCTGCGCGTGCTCCTTTTTTCCCATTGGCTGTGCAACAGCCATCAGTGTATACTACTATAGCATCACCTGTAAAAAAAATTCACAGAGTAAAACATTTTACTGTGGTACTTCATAGACAGTCAGTAAAACCTATAGTAAAAATACTTATATATATATATATATATATATATATTATATACAGTATATCCATTACCTACTGTAAGACTATAGTACACAACAGTTACCCATATATGTAAATCCATCACTACTGGCTGCAGCTGTCTTTGGCTGTGGGACCTCAATGAGTTTCACTCGTTTTGGATAGGACGGTCCCTCATCATCAGAGTCCTCATAGGTCCTTTTACTTCCAAGGGGAACAGCCACCGAGGAATCAGGCACATTTCTAGAAGGCAGGACCTCATAGTCACATCCTTAAATGGAAACAAATGTCAAGGTTAATCACTTGCATTACAGTATGTTTTAGCAGCCTGTATTATAAATACATAGACACACAATAATCTGGGTAGTAAACTAGTGAAGGCAAAAAAAAAAACCAAAAAAAAAAAACCCCAGTTATAGAAGATAAGGTAGGAACAATTGGGGTAACTTTTTACATTTTGTAAACAACTTTTTACATTAGTTGTCTTTTAGGTAAATAAATAAAAAAATTCTGTAACAAGTCATATAAATATGATTCAGTGACAAAGCGTGCTGCACATTAAGGGTAAAAACATTTACTCAAAAAGAACATACATGAGAAATGAACATGCATGAAAAAAATAATTCCCAAGCTTTCCATAAAACAGCAACAGTTTAATATTTAGAATAACAACAAAAATTCAACATTTTGTAATAGTACAGGTGCATCTCAAATTAAAATGTCGTGGAAAAGTTCATTTCAGTAATTCAACTCAAATTGTGAAACTCGTGTATTAAATAAATTCAACTGCATTTATTGACAATGCAAACAATGCTCCATGTAATAAAACATAACTGACCCTTAGTCAAATAATTTGCATGGTGAATTGCCAGTGTAAACCAACATGTTTGTTACACATTTTAGGTATGGAAAAAAAATGTGGCTGGAACATAAAATACAATATTTACTTGAAATGAAGAACACCGACGTGCAAAAAACAATTTTAGTATTAAAATCTCTCAGTCACAGAGCACATCCTATACAGCTGCTTGCATGTCTCTCTCAATTTATGGTCACATAACAAAAATAAAGCACTAATGTGCTAATTTAGAGGATGACACATCTTAACCATCCCTCTCTTGTACACTTTCCCTTATACACCTGAAAACTTGACGATGCGTAATGGCGGTTCTTTATAAGGGGTGTGTATGGAGCATCTGCCATCTTAAAACTTACATGTTTTATATGGACCCTTTTCACAAGACTGTGATGACGCATTTAACGGTCATCAACATCATAAATCCTCAAACACATACGAGTATGGTGGGTTGAATTTCCTTGATTTCTCTCCTTTGAACAACATTTTCAAAATTACTTGGATTAGACAGTTTTTGTGTAATCCAAACTCAATCTGGAATTTTATCCCCAATTACTTTTTCTAAATTAGGTGGTCTCCCTTTCCTATTGATCTGTAATTATAATATTGCTAGAATCCCTTACAATTTATCTAAACTTCATAAACAGGCATTACTTGCTTGGTCATTAATCTTTAAGCACAATTTCTCCCCTCACCGGTACTTCATTTAGAACAATCAAGACATATAAGAGAAAATCTTTGTGTTTTAGTAGTTGGTTTGAGAAAAACATTTTGATTGTTTCCCAGTTATTTAACTCAGAAGGTCTTATTTTAAGTTACGAAGAATTCTTATGTAAATGTAATTTTCCAGTAACTCCCAAAGAATTCTACATTGTCATGGATGCTATTCCTAAAGGAACTGTTGTGCTTTTAAGGGACTCTGTTAGATCATCCAGCACTTTATCTATTTCTTTAGACCCATTTTAAATCCCAGTAGGAAAACTATGCTTTTTGTCACATCCTTCATCACGTAACTATAAGATCAGATCGCTTTTTCAAAAGGAGCTTGTAACAACTCCATATGTGATGTCTTATTGGAAGAATGTGGTTGATTATATTGATTGGAAAAAAGTATGGACTCTGTCTTCGAAATACATAACTAACAAGGTTAGAGAAATCTCATTCAAATTGTTACACAGATTTTACCCAGCTAAAATGTTTTTGAAAAGGTTTAAATCAGACATAGATACAAGCTGTTCTTTATGCATATCTTTTGGGATTGTCCTCACACACAGCTATTTTGGATTGAATTCTCTAATGTTATCAATCGCATTGTACTCCAGGGTTTCTCTCTGCTTTTTAAGGATGTACTGTTTGGCTTCTTTAATATACAAAAAGATAAAATTAATGAATATTTTATTATTAACCTATTATTACTTCTTGCAAAATTTCATATTCACCGCAGTAAATTCACTAATCAAAATCCTTTATATATTGTTTATAAAAAAAAGAGGTTCAACAGTATATCCAAACTATTTCATCTTCCAAATCCAAACTCAATCTGGAATTTTATCCCGAATTACTTCTTTTCCAAATTAGGTGGTCTCCCTTTCCTTTTGATCTGTAATTATAATATTGCTAGAATCCCTTACAATTTATCTAAACTTCATAAACAGGCATTACTTGCTTGGTCATTAATCTTTAAGCACAATTTCTCCCCTCACCGGTACTTCATTTAGAACAATCAAGACATATAAGAGAAAATCTTTGTGTTTTAGTAGTTGGTTTGAGAAAAACATTTTGATTGTTTCCCAGTTATTTAACTCAGAAGGTCTTATTTTAAGTTACGAAGAATTCTTATGTAAATTTAATTTTCCAGTAACTCCCAAAGAATTCTCCATTGTCATGGATGCTGTTCCTAAAGGAGCTGTTATGCTTTTAAGGGACTCTGCTAGATCATCCAGCACTTTATCTATTTCTTTAGACCCGTTTGACATTCCAGTAGTAGGAAAACTATGCTTTTTGTCACATCCTTCATCACGTAACTATAAGATTAGATCGCTTTTTCAAAAGGAGCTTGTAACAACTCCATATGTGATGTCTTATTGGAAGAATGTGGTTGATTATATTGATTGGAAAAAAGTATGGACTCTGTCTTCGAAATACATAACTAACAAGGTTAGAGAAATCTCATTCAAATTGTTACACAGATTTTACCCAGCTAAAATGTTTTTGAAAAGGTTTAAATCAGACATAGATACAAGCTGTTCTTTATGCATATCTTTTGGGATTGTCCTCACACACAGCTATTTTGGATTGAATTCTCTAATGTTATCAATCGCATTGTACTCCAGGGTTTCTCTCTGCTTTTTAAGGATGCATTGTTTGGCTTCTTTAATATACAAAAAAATAAAATTAATGAATATTTTATTATTAACCTATTATTACTTCTTGCAAAATTTCATATTCACCGCAGTAAATTCACTCATCAAAATCCTTTCAACAGTATATCCAAACCATTTAATCTTCCAAGAATCTTAAGGCTTTTCAAACGGTTAATTTAATCCTTTTAATTTATTTTGTTAAAGCTTTCGTTTTGTATTATTTATTTATTGTTACATACGTCTATAAATGGTGCTTTGCATGTAATGTCACCTCTTTGTACATAATGTTGATATTCTCTGTACTTTTATCTTTGGTACCTTGGCATAAAAAAAAAAAAAAATAAATAAAATCCTCGAAAGTTTTTCATATTTGTATTTAAAAAAAAAAAGTATCTACATTTATAACACTATTCTTTGTATTATATCACCTTTGCATCAAAACAACAACAACAACAAAAAAACAGTTAACGCTAATACCAGGGTGTTTCTAATGCACCCTGGTATTTCTTAACAATAACTGTGTAACACACACTATTTATACACTCATACACTTATTTATCTAACACTCATACTCAGTCTACACCTACAATTTGCACATAATATACAGTACCTGTACATACAAAACTGTCTATTGTAATATACCTGCACATACAATTGTCGATTTATATATTTTTATTCCTTATTTACTTGTTCTATTTTTTATTATCTGTGTTTTTTGTTCCGTCACTGTCATTCTGTTACACTGTGGAAGCTTCTGTCACGAAAACAAATTCCTCGTATGTGTAAACATACCTGGCAATAAAGCTCATTCTGATTGATTCTGATGCAGCGTCTATGGGAGGGACGGTGAATTTGACATCGTTCTCTCCTCTGACAGCCATTATCAGTCTCTCTCAATTTTTTTCCTTTTATTGAAAGTCGTGAAAACACTATCGTGGAGTTTTTCTTTAGCTATTTGAGCAAATGGGAACGCAAAAAAATATATTTGTGGTACTCTCCCATTCACTGCTCTTCAAGCGACTTCCGCTGCTGAGAAACCCGGAAATGTGAAAAAGGTCCATTACCTTTTGGTCTGCCAAAAGATAGTGCTGCTGACTGGCTCCCCACAAAAGCCCAAGCATCCTGTTCAGAAGCGAACTTCTTAAAAATCGCTGAGGGAAACTTATCCACCTGATGTTTACAATCCTCCCTTTAGTGGAGAAATAAAACGTAGTTAAGCAATGCAATTCGCAGCAAAATGCGCTCACCATTATAAAAAATCGGTATCATAGTTGCTCACCATGTTTGATATACTCCTGGTCTAAATCCTTTCCTCACAGCGTAGAAAAAGTTTCCTTTCTTGCCCATCTCTTCTGCGGCGTCACAGAGAGCCCTGCGGACAACATTGAAAAACCCAGGCAGTCTCAACATAGTCTCTGCTTAGAGCAGAGTAAACACGGCAATGTCCTTTAGTGGTGGCATTTTAAAAGACAATGACCATAAACAATAACCTGACAAAGACGAAATCTTTCACAAAATATTTATGGATTTAGTGATTTTGTCTGTCGTTTTGCAAAACCTCCGCAACATGTGTACCTACGTTACCGGTCAGCTGACCAAACGCGTTCTTCTTATCGGCTTGTTTAGTCCAGTTTATAGAGCGTTACCGCCACCAACTGAAGTGGAGAGGTGGCGGTAAAGCTGGTTTGCCAACCGCCAAAAACGCTTAAGAAGAAGAAGAACTGAAGTGGAGTGGAGTGGAGTGGAGTGTAGAACAGGGGTGTCAAACTCAGTTCCTGGAGGGCCGTAGCTCTGCAGAGTTTAGTTCCAACCCTGCTCCAACACACATACCATGTAGTTTTAAAATAAGTCTAAAGGACCTGATTAGCTGGATCAGGTGTGTTTAATTAGGGTTGGAGCTAAACCCTGCAGGGCTGCGGCCCTCTAGGAATTGAGTTCGACACCCCTGCTCTAAACCCACAAGACTTTTGTTTGTCTTTGAAACATCGATGAAGATATTTTGAGATTTCTGTCCTTCCACTGAAAGGTCACACAACCGAAACTTTGACGACTCAAATTCATAAAGACATCATAAAAGTAATTCATGAGGTTTGTTCTGGTAATTGTTTCTCTTATGAAAGCTTGGATTACTGGATTACTCTCATGATGGAAGGACAGAAATCAGTCCATGTAAAGCGATATTAAAATATGTGTTCTGAGTTGACAGTGGCCCTCCAGGACCGAGTTTGGACACCCCTGGTATAAAATAATAATAATAATAATTAAAAAAATGCAAGCATTGAGTCACAGTGCCTCGATCATATTTTAACCACGAACGTACTGCGCGACCAACGTAGTCCGAACACCGAAGAAATGACTCGTATGAACCGGGTATTTTTAGTAAGTCAAACAACAAATAAACAAACAGATACAGCCCGGTTTGCGAACAAATGACTCGTTTGAACATCGAATCTTTGTAGTGTAAGTTTTTCAATGATTCCCAAAAATAATAATGGAGGTAGTCGTGTCATTTTTTTGTAAAGATAAATTGTTACATCACACCACAACTCTTCGACTGGTAAAACATCTTAATATGATTTTTAAACTTCTTCATAGACAGCAAGTCAGTATTTTCAGAAAAGGCCAAACGAACTTATTTTAATGACTGCCCTATTTTTATAATGTATGCTTGTATTCCTTTACACAACATATAAGTAAGAGCGGGCGTAGGGCGCCCTCTGCGCCCGGGATGGAGATTACATTTCCCATCATGCAACACACCAACGCACTTTTACCGGTCTCTCGCGAGAATACGGCCTCTTCCCATGCCGTCGTTGAAAGAGGTGAGACTACTGAATTTGCCATGCTAAAGAGAAATTAAGTTAAAATGTCTCAAATAAGTCATATTTGGCACTACGTACGAGTTGCCTTGTTGTTTAGACAGAGATGCGTTAGATGCGAGTGCATTACACAATGGATGGTTATTTTAGAAATGGAATTTGTATATTTAAGGTGTGCTAGTAGACGTGTCAGTACTACAGTATTACTGGGGCCCATGTGCTGCTCTAAGATAGTCTAAAATGCTTGTATTAAGTAAAATATATCTCGACGACCTATATTTGCGGTAGAATTAAATCTACTGTAAATGTCGTTCTGTACTAGGCTAGCTAGTCAATGCTAACGGCATGCTAAGAACATGCTTGGAGTTAGCCGCAATAGACTGCTTAACGATAACTGGTGAATTCCCGAGAACAGCTGAAGTTAGGATAATGAAATCAGATATCGAGACGTTAATTCCCGAGTTATATAATTATCTCTGATACTGGTAATATAGGTTCTAATGTTTAATGTCACCTTGCTCACCTGAGCAGACGTTGCAGAACGTATTTGAAGCATAGTTCACAATTAAATATTGTCTTCATTTACTCACCCTCATGTTCTAAACCTTAGTGACTTGATTCTGCAGACCACAAAAGATGATGTTACGACTTGACGCCGTTACATTCACTTTCATTGCATCTTTTTCCCTTCATAAATTGAAACTGAACGGTTGTTTCCATCATTCGTTTGTATAACGAGGATGTATGTTTAAGTTTGGAACAACATGGGAGTTTAGTAATTTACAGTTGTCACTTTTGAGTGGGCCGTTTCTATTGTATAGTCTTTTATTCTAATAAGCCTGTTTGTGCCTTTCAGACACAGGCCATGTTCAGTACCAGCGCGAAAATAGTGAAGCCGAATGGAGAAAAGCCAGACGAGTTTGAGTCTGGCATTTCCCAGGTATTGTATACCATCATATCTTTATGAAATGTGATCCTGCATCTGTAGCCTCTATTGATAAGCTGTTGTCTGTTTGATGCAGGCCCTTCTTGAGCTGGAGATGAACTCTGATTTGAAAGCTCAGTTGAGGGAGCTTCACATCACTGCTGCTAAGGTAAAAGCCCCCGCTGGTTCATTTATTTTGGATGAGTGCAGTCACATCATTAACTCAATTATAACAGCATCAGAATAAGTAGCTGTTTGTACTGATTGACAACCAACGTGGACATCCTGTGAGATGGCTCTCATGTGGCTCTGTCCGTGTGGCGTAAGGGAGCGCAGCATTTCGGTGCCATGACGTACAGTCCCGTTCCATGACGTTGGATAGCAAGCTGGTCCCCGGCCTCTGGCTGGTGTGGACAGCGTCCTGTATATTCCTACATCTTCCCAGAGTCCTTTGGGCCGTTACTGGGGAGGTAAACCATGCAGTGCACATGTCCTTAACTGTACTGGCCCTTGCTGAGTGCTAGGTTAAGTCATTCCTATATTTATGTGCTTGTAATTTCATGCTATTGATTCTCTTTCTATCTCAGGAAATTGAGGTTGGTGGTAGCAGGAAAGCCATCATCATCTTTGTGCCTGTGCCCCAGCTGAAGTCCTTCCAGAAGATCCAGGTGAGGCTTGTGCGTGAGCTGGAGAAGAAATTCAGTGGCAAGCACGTGGTGTTCATCGCACAGGTAAGACTTGTCCTTTCTGAGCATGTGTTTAAGTTTTTTTTAAAGGGGTCATATGATGTTGCTAAAAAGAACATTATTTTGTGTATTTGGTGTAATGAAATTTGTTTATGCGGTTTAAGGTTCAAAAAACACATTATTTTCCACATACTGTACATTATTGTTTCTCCTCTATGCCCCGCCTTTCTGAAATGCGTCGATTTTTACAAAGCTCATCGGTCTGAAAAGCGAGGTGTACGCTGATTGGCCAGCTATCCAGTGCGTTACGATTGGCCTAATACTTCAAGCATGTGACTGAAATGTTATGCCCCTTACCATACTGTGATGCCCTGTGTCCCGGCGCGACAAGACAAAAAAACAATAACCCATTACAAACGAGGCATTTGTTGCATCCAGTGGGGACATAATTACGGATTATAATGACTTATACTGTCTTTTTACG
>NW_015553274.1:260783-268452 GCF_001515605.1 Sinocyclocheilus anshuiensis
GTTTTAAATACAACTTAACCACTGATTTCTAGTCGTGTCCTCTTTTGGAAGGCCAAACAAAATAGTTTTGCTTTCACAACGAAACAGCGTCACACACAGCGGCCTTGAGTGAGCGGAGGCCGGTTTGAGTGAGCAGAGAACGGCGAGATGAGAACGGCGCGGCCGGCGTATTCGACGGAGCAGCCGGAGGGCTTGCGGCAACCACATGTGATGACCCCGAGCTGGACGCCGCTTCGTCCACAGTGAAAGCCGATCCGGCGAACCAGCACGGATCAGCTCTAGGCATGACGAAGCCAACCACTTTTGGAAGACCAAACAAAGTAGTTTCGCTTTCACAACGAAACACAGCGCCTTCACGACATGGCGGCAGCAACAATACTACAGCCAGAAATAAAAGTTACGCCTTCTTTCTTTGCGTGAACATTTGGACGGCGTTATGCAAACAGATCTTCTTTATGCTTTATGCACCTGTTACACTCCAAAGAGAAAGGAAAAATTGAAATCGCATCATATGACCCCTTTTAAAGGGTAAAGGGACTATTTTTGAAAATAGGCTCATTTTCCAACTCCCCTAGAGTTACACAGTTGAGTTTTACCGTTTTAAATCCATTCAGCCGATCTCTGGGTCTGGCGGTAGCACTTTTAGCTGTAGCTTAGCATAGATCGTTGAACTATCCCTTTAAGGCCGTAGTTTGTGAGTGTGTTCCAACACTTTGAGTCATACACTTATTGCAGGTATGAGCCATTTGAGCCATTTGATTGTCCAATCAAATTAAAACTAAGATGGCGCCGCAGATGGCCACCTCAGTGTTTGGCTTGTTTGGCTCAACTGTACATATCATTTTTTTTTTTCAATGTATTTTTTCTATTTTTGTCTATTTATATTTACATGTGTGTATTTTTTTTATTCTCATCTTATTTTTATTGTCTGTGTTGTTGTTGTCTCTGTGTACTGGAAGCTTGTGACACTAAAACAAGTTCCTTGTATGCGCAAGCATACTTGGCAATAGAGCTCTGTCTGATTCTGAAATGCTCTCTAGATCAAATTTTTAAGTCTAATCATATTTCACTGGTATGCACTTTTTTTAATCCAGAGACCTTTGGATTGGACAACTTACATTTTTGAACTGTGCATACCTGAGATATTTAGATAGCACTGAATAGGATATTTAAGTTTCTGAATTGTGCACACCTCCAAAATTTGACTTGACTATTTGAAAATTCAAATGGTACAATCACATTTTGCAGAAATGCACAATTAAAATTGAATTTGTCCAATAAAATGCTTTTTTAGATTTTAAAATGTCCCACTCTCTGCAATTTAACTAGCATTTGCTGCCTATTTGGACTTATTTTTATTTTTTTTGTCCAGCTGAACATCCTGTTTAGGATCATGTTTGCACTAGGGTTGGGTGGTATGACGGTATATATAGTTACCACGGTATAAAATGTTAAACGTAACTTTTTTTTTAATTTATTTATTTTTTATTCCATGTATACCGTGACATGTAAATAGGTGGGCATGGTTAACTTAGGTGCAGTGCATGAGACTGACGCTGCCATTTGTCAAAGAAACATGGGGGGAAACAAATGAACAGATCAGGAGGATCCTCAAAGGATTCGATTTTCTAAAGGGTTGTTAATAACGTGATCTTGTCAGAACAAAGGTGCAGCAGTTAACTGAGATTATTGCAGCACCCGTACAGTTTAGAGGCGTGCACAGGCTCACAACAGAGGAAGCATTATGAATGGCCATGGTAATGAACAACCTGCTTGTTAAAGCAAATGAACATAATCCTGTATCTGAGGCAAAATAACTAAATATTGAGAAGGCAACAGCATGTATTATATATTTTTTTTAACTCCAAACGATCGGACACTGATCGAAACCAGTTGATAATCTCCTGTGATTCGATACATCTCAACTTGACACTCAAATTAACCGATCACATTTTAATGCAGAAGCCGCGCACACATTGAGGTGAATATGAAAGGCTGAACGGCGTGTCAGTCTTCACTGGGCTGGAGTGAAATAATGACGCGGTTACAAGGTGTGTGTAATTTAAACTACTTAGTCATACTCAGCACTAACAGTAGCTGTCTAGCTGATGTTCAGTTTGCATACTGCTGTTCTCCTTCTAGTCACTATTGAACTCTTCCCTCTCTTGATTAAAGCTCTAGGTGAAGGGTTGCCAGTTATCACAAAAAGAGCAAAACAAGCCCCTTAAAAACGCAGTGGTCCCCATTGACTTTCATAGTATGGAAAAAAAAACACTATGCAAGTTGTTGGGGACCAGCAACTGAAGGTGAACTATCCCTTTAAGGCCGTAGTTTGTGAGTGTGTTCCAACACTTTGAGTCATACACTTATTGCAGGTATGAGCCATTTCAAAATTTAGATTGTCCAATCAAATTAAAACTAAGATGGCGCCGCAGATGGCCACCTCAGTGTTTGGCTCTTATAGCACAACTGTACATATCATTTTTTTTTTTCAATGTATTTTTTCTATTTTTGTCTATTTATATTTACATGTGTGTATTTTTTTTATTCTCATCTTATTTTTATTGTCTGTGTTGTTGTTGTCTCTGTGTACTGGAAGCTTGTGACACTAAAACAAGTTCCTTGTATGCGCAAGCATACTTGGCAATAGAGCTCTGTCTGATTCTGAAATGCTCTCTAGATCAAATTTTTAAGTCTAATCATATTTCACTGGTATGCACTTTTTTTAATCCAGAGACCTTTGGATTGGACAACTTACATTTTTGAACTGTGCATACCTGAGATATTTAGATAGCACTGAATAGGATATTTAAGTTTCTGAATTGTGCACACCTCCAAAATTTGACTTGACTATTTGAAAATTCAAATGGTACAATCACATTTTGCAGAAATGCACAATTAAAATTGAATTTGTCCAATAAAATGCTTTTTTAGATTTTAAAATGTCCCACTCTCTGCAATTTAACTAGCATTTGCTGCCTATTTGGACTTATTTTTATTTTTTTTGTCCAGCTGAACATCCTGTTTAGGATCATGTTTGCACTAGGGTTGGGTGGTATGACGGTATATATAGTTACCACGGTATAAAATGTTAAACGTAACTTTTTTTTTAATTTATTTATTTTTTATTCCATGTATACCGTGACATGTAAATAGGTGGGCATGGTTAACTTAGGTGCAGTGCATGAGACTGACGCTGCCATTTGTCAAAGAAACATGGGGGGAAACAAATGAACAGATCAGGAGGATCCTCAAAGGATTCGATTTTCTAAAGGGTTGTTAATAACGTGATCTTGTCAGAACAAAGGTGCAGCAGTTAACTGAGATTATTGCAGCACCCGTACAGTTTAGAGGCGTGCACAGGCTCACAACAGAGGAAGCATTATGAATGGCCATGGTAATGAACAACCTGCTTGTTAAAGCAAATGAACATAATCCTGTATCTGAGGCAAAATAACTAAATATTGAGAAGGCAACAGCATGTATTATATATTTTTTTTAACTCCAAACGATCGGACACTGATCGAAACCAGTTGATAATCTCCTGTGATTCGATACATCTCAACTTGACACTCAAATTAACCGATCACATTTTAATGCAGAAGCCGCGCACACATTGAGGTGAATATGAAAGGCTGAACGGCGTGTCAGTCTTCACTGGGCTGGAGTGAAATAATGACGCGGTTACAAGGTGTGTGTAATTTAAACTACTTAGTCATACTCAGCACTAACAGTAGCTGTCTAGCTGATGTTCAGTTTGCATACTGCTGTTCTCCTTCTAGTCACTATTGAACTCTTCCCTCTCTTGATTAAAGCTCTAGGTGAAGGGTTGCCAGTTATCACAAAAAGAGCAAAACAAGCCCCTTAAAAACGCAGTATAATAAGCAGATACCAGGGAACAAATTAAACAATATAACTAGTATTAATAGTATCCTACAAAATTGAAAATTAAATGGAATTGATTATAATACAATATTTAAATATAAAATATTTAGGCCTAGATGTTATAAGCTGATTGAAGTAAAACAATAACATGAGGTTTAAAAATAATTCAGAAATGCCTTATTTAAACTTTAATTGCACCTACAAGTTGCATTTAATATTTAGTTGGGGCAGTTAATCTAAAAGTTTAGTGTTTTTACTAAATTTGCTGAATTAAATCAAACAAGGTGTAGTACTTTTCGTTTCTAAAGTATTTGAGTTTATTTATTATATAAAGCCCTTTTTGTCGATTTTCAGAATAACTACATGTATAACTATTATCATGAAATATCGTTACTGTGAAATAAAATAAGTCATACCGTGAAACAGAATTTTGGTCATACTGCGCACACCTAGTTTGCACTGGGATGAAAAACACTCATCAAGTGATTTCATGAGGTCCTTAAACTTTGATTTTAGCACAAGTTTTAGTCTTGGTGTGATTTGATTTTTCCCAACGTGGACATCCTGTGAGATGGCTCTCATGTGGCTCTGTCCGTGTGGCGTAAGGGAGCGCAGCACTTCGGTGCCATGACGTACAGTCCCATTCCATGACGTTGGATAGCAAGCTGGTCCCCGGCCTCTGGCTGGTGTGGACAGCGTCCTGTATATTCCTACATCTTCCCAGAGCCCTTTGGGCCATTACTGGGGAGGTAAACCATGCAGTGCACATGCTGTTTAGAGCAACAATGTGATATTTTTGCTGCAGTATTAGCATGTTGACCACCGAAATAACTGTTTTAACCTTGATTGATCTTGTTTTCTAGAGAAGAATCCTGCCTAAACCCACAAGGAAAAGCCGTACAAAAAACAAGCAGAAGCGCCCCAGGAGGTAAATGTCGTCTTGTTGCATTTTGGAAGCTGTGTTTGCGGAGTCAGGGTTAGTAGTGCTTGTTTTTTTTCAGTGTGAATTTGCCTACTGTAGCAGTGTTGTGCTGATTAGCCTGTTAGTGTATAGCAAACCAACGTGGACATCCTGTGAGATGGCTCTCATGTGGCTCTGTCCGTGTGGCGTAAAGGAGTGCAGCACTTCGGTGCCATGACGTACAGTCCCGTTCCACGACGTTAGATAGCAAGCTGGTCCCCGGCCTGTGGCTGGTGTGGACAGCGTCCTGTATATTCCTACATCTTCCCAGAGCCCTTTGGGCCGTTACTGGGGAGGTAAACCATGCAGTGCACAACCAAAATGGTTTTAAGATGCTTCATTTTTGGGTCACATGAACTTCTGTTGTTTAGTGGAGAAGTTTAGGGTTCATCCATTTAAACTGTGTTTTCCCTTTCAGCCGAACTCTGACTAACGTGCATGATGCTATCCTTGAGGATCTGGTCTTCCCCAGTGAGATTGTTGGCAAAAGGATTCGCGTGAAACTGGACAGCAGCAGGCTCATCAAGGTCCACCTCGACAAGGCACAGCAAAACAATGTTGAACACAAAGTGAGTACTATCTCTTTAAACGAAACAAAAAAAAAAACAATCACCCAACGTGGACATCCTGTGAGATGGCTCTCATGTGGCTCTGTCCGTGTGGCGTAAGGGAGCGCAGCACTTCGGTGCCATGACGTACAGTCCCATTCCACGACGTTGGATAGCAAGCTGGTCCCCGGCCTCTGGCTGGTGTGGACAGCGTCCTGTATATTCCTACATCTTGCCAGAGCCCCCTGGGCCGTTACTGGGGAGGTAAACCATGCAGTGCACACTATTAATTGCCAGAGTGGGGTGCTATTTTGGGGTTTTTGCTGAATTATCAGGCAGTCCTTATTTTGATCTATGCGCAATTTAAACATTCTCAGTTTTAATCCTTGTGACTTCAACTTGAAATGTTTTCCTTTTGACAACTTAAATTATTTGTTTGTAAAAAAATTGTTTTGAGATGTTTAAATTTGAGTCACAATTGCCTAATGCCTATTTTTTTTTTTTTTTTTAGTGGATAGTTATATTTTATAAGTAACCAAGCTAATTTGGGTTTTGTTTCAGGTTGAGACCTTCTCTGGTGTCTACAAGAAGCTCACAGGCAAGGATGTGATATTTGAGTTCCCAGAGTTCCAACTGTAAAGTGCGGATGGCAAAATAAATTTGTTTACTGTCATGTTAATTGTCTGTGTTCCATTCTTTTGCTAAGTCATTGAGTGAAGTCAGACTTTGTATGTGGTCATATTTGAGTAAGGTGCGAGTTCATGAATATATTGCAGCAGAAAAACACATGTTCTGAAAAGGTATGAGGTCATGGCAATCTTTTACTGTTGTTTGTGTATTATCGTGCAGCAGATTATGAAAACAAAATGCACGGTAGAGAAGATCCGATGTGGATGTTTTGACCCTGTTATGGAGCCCACAATGACAAGTGAACTATATTTTATAGTGCTCGAACTAATCTCTGTCCTGATCATGACTCCCAGAAGATATGGTTAAAGACAAGATATAAACCAGGCCATCTGGCAGCCAAGATTGTGACTATATTAAGACCATATTAATTGCCAGAAATCATATATATCAATGTCCTGTATTAGCTTTAGAATTAAAATGTTATTTAGGTTAATCAAAAAAGGTCATTTTTTTCCCCCCAGCAAATTAATTGAGATACTGAATTTCTCAGCAGTGCAGCGGGTCAACGAACGGGCTTATTTTACAGAGCTGATTCATGATGTCAATTTGTAAGCTAACTTGAAAGGCTCATTTTCTTGGGTTTCCTTCAATAGATTTTGTAAATAAAATAAATTCATTGTTTACCATTACATTAAACGATCCTAACTCAAAAGTGAATTTTAAAGCACCGTGTTACCGGATTGGTCTAGTTAGTACATAAATGACCCCTTGTGCTAGTTGTAATCCTGATTTAGCAACTTGTGTGCCGTTTAAAATGTTTCGGAATCTGTTCGATACCAAATCGATAATACTGCATAATTGAGCACTGTAATTTATAGGTGTTTTTCGTGTGATGGTAAAGACCCACCCAATGTATGTTAACACATACATTTTTAGCATGAAAAAGTGTGTGTATATAAGGCGGTGGATATTGTGCCAGGCCAGTAATTGTTCCACAGAGGGCACTGTTCTTCCAGAGACTCACTGACGTGGTTGGGAAAAGAATAGTTCATGGTAGAGGTCTGCACGGGCTTTAACCCTTGTGTTGTGTTCAGAACCCTATCACACCTACGAGGTTACAGAGCAAAAAGGACCCGGCCTCATAAAATTGCTTATAAATAACTCATTATGCTATATTATCACCAAAGATTGGATTCAATCTTTTTGTCAACTTCTTTTCTTTCATTTAGTACTGGTTTTGTATTTATATTTGCTTCTGATTAATCGTAGGCCTCATTTATCTGAGAGTAGGCACCTCATTTTTTTGAGTGAAAAAAAGCATTATTTATGAATAATTTTCACAATATTAAATAAAAACTGAAGAAAATTTCCACTGTTTATCACAATAGTGTGCTTTAATGCTTAATCGGAGTTTGTTTTCAAAGGCTTTTATTTTGTACAAAATGGCATGAAGTCACACTTGTGGTGTTCCCGGTCAAAAATGACCCGGCCTCAAAAAATTGCTTATAAATCACTCATTATTCTATATTATCACCAAATATTGGATTCAATCTTTTTGTCAACTTCTTTTCTTTCATTTAGGACTGGTTTTGTATTTATATTTGCTTCTGATTAATCGTAGGCCTCATTTATCTGAAAGTAGGCA
>NW_015553274.1:268997-285105 GCF_001515605.1 Sinocyclocheilus anshuiensis
GCTAGAGAACGCAAAAGGGAACGCAAATATCTTTGCGAGAGAACCCAAAAGTGTTGCGAGGGAACGCAAAGTTTCTCGAGGGAACGCAAAAGTTTTGCGAGGGAACGCAACGTTTCTCGAGAGAACGCAAAGGTTTTGCGAGGGAACGCAAAATATCTTTGCGAGAGAACGCAAAAGGGAACGCAAATATCTTTGCGAGAGAACGTAAAAGTTTTGCGAGGGAACACAAAGTTTCTCGAGGGAACGCAAAATATCTTTGCAAGAGAACGCAAAAGGGAACGCAAATATCTTTGCGAGAGAACGCAAAAGGGAACGCAAATATCTTTGCGAGAGAACGCAAAAGTTTTGCGAGGGAACGCAAAGTTTCTCGAGGGAACGCAAAAGTTTTGCGAGGGAACGCAAAGTTTCTCGAGGGAACGCAAAAGTTCCTCCCACCCCGAATTTTTTTCCCACCACTATGTCCCTTTAGGGGCTCCGTAGAACGCAAATATCTTTGCGAGGGAACGCAAAATATCTTTGCGAGAGAACGGAAAAGGGAACGCAAATATATTTGCGAGAGAACGCAAAAGTTTTGAGAGGGAACGCAAAAGTTTTGCGAGAGAACGCAAAAAAAATTTCCTCCCACCCCGAATTTTTTTCCCACCACATGTCCCTTTAGGGGCTCCGTACTAAAGCATTTATTAGTAAACTTTTGTCTGCTTTGTGAGAACATGAAAGCCTCAATACCTATTGTCATAATATTTAGTCTAGAAGGTGTGATGAAAGAAAGAAGATGAAAGAAAGATTCGTTTGAAGCAGGGTGAAGCCAGTTCGCGCGTGTGTGTGTGTGTGTGTGTGGGTGAGTGAGAGAGAGAGAAAGAGAGAGTTATACTATCATATTGATTAAATGATATTGGATGCAGTTCAGGGTAGGATGAGTGTGTTAGCATGAGTATGCATGCATCCAAACATGAACAGGTCCAAGGCCTTTATATTTGCAAGCACACATACATATGTGAACGTGAACATAAGCATTTTTTTGAGGCCGGGTCATTTTTGCCCTGGAACATCACAAGTGTAACAAGGTGAAAAATCTCCCCCAGAAAAGTATGAAAATGATCAAAAAATTTGTTAGAAGTAGGCTAGTTATACCCTTTGCGAACAAAGTCACAAAAATTCAGTCCAATGCGATAACATTAACTAGTATTTTCGGGAAAAATAAATTTTTTTCAGAGCAAAAAGGACCCGAACACCACATGAGGGTTAAACTGAAGCCCGAGCCCGTCCCATACCCGAGATCGTCTGACCCGACCCGAGCGGCACAGTTAAATTTAGAGCCCGAACCCGAAATCTTTTTTCCCCCCACAACGAATAGCCAATTTAAAAAAAAATGCTGTATTTCACGATTGCGTGCAACGGTCAGTAAACAAATACATGTAAAGAAACAGAATCATTAAGGCTCGGCCAGTTCACAAGGCAAAAGAAAAAACACTTACCAGTTATGAAAGTTTATGAACATCAGCTGCGGTCACATAAATTCTGCCGAGTTTTTGAATGGTTGTAGCTATACAAGATAATTCTTCCATCGTGCAAATTATGGTAATTTTCGTCAGTTAAGACTCGTTAGCATTCAGCCTGCTTTAAATCAGACACAGAGATGCAGTGCGGCAAGATCGCATTTATTTGAATTAATTATATCATTTATTTGAATTGGCGAGAGAGAGGGCTGAAAGTTGCGTGTGTGAACCTGCGTCTGCGCGTCTCTCACTACAAGCAATGAGGCTTAGCCTAGTTACTTCAAAAACAGCGATTTTACCCCCTCATTGCAGAGAAATATAACATAGTCAGTAGCCTGTCGAAGCTATTTTACTAATAAAAGTTTCCGTGCTGTGTTGTCGTGTGCAATAATGTGTGTGCGTGTTTCTATGAAAGCAGCGTAGCCTACTGCATATAGTTTTAGTTTAGCTATAAACCCAAGCCAGACCCGAACCCGAAGCTATTCATTAAACATTAACCCGAACCCAACCCGAAAGTATTTCGGAACCCGTTGGGTAGCAGACCTCTAGTTCATGGTAGTAATGTTATAGTATTAGTCAGGTTCTTATGGAAATTCAAAATAGAAACTGTAGGCTACGTTTCCGTTAATGTTACTACAAACGACCAATGATTGTGTTTTGAGATTCCACCTGAGATTCCATTGCTTTCATAATATGCAAAATGACTGTTGATCAAGATAGTGGACTTCGCTCTTTTTAAGAGTTTGTTTTGGAGAGAGTAACGTTAGTTAAATATTATAGTTAGTCAACCTATTATATAACGCGGAGAGTTAGTGATTCTATCTACAATTTTCTGCTTGGGTTCTTGTAATATTAAACGAAAGCTAAATTAAAAATTAGCATAACATTTAAAATCAAATCAAAATAGGCTAAACATGGCAAATCGACCAGTGCAAAAGGAGACCATCAGCCAGCCACACTTCCTACAGTTCAACAACCTCGCATGCGAAACAGCTGGAGGAAAGGTGAAAAACGTCTCAGGTTACTTATGTAACCATGGTTCCCTGAGTAGGGAACGAGACACTGCGTCCTCTTACTATAGTCGCACCGGTAGTGACGTCATGGCTGTCGCCGGCCAACGAGTTGGTGTTTTTTTTCAATGTATGCTTCAGACACGGGTCACGACGAGGCGTTCCCCATAGCGACCCCTAGAGGACGCAGTTCAAAGTTCCCATGAAAGGGAACGGTGCATTTGAAATATATGTATTGTCTTACTGTATATATATTCTGATATTCATAGATTGCGTTTGCACACTGAAATTGAAGAACAAACTACTAACGTTGTCATTAAAGGTGATTTTTGCTACAGATGAGTGGTTTGCCCCTGCTAGAAATCTTTTAAAGGTGAAGTCATTTGCATCTCCTCTGGTAATATTCATGTGTTCAGCATTTTCTAGTATTATTTGGTATTAATTATAATGATCTGAAATTATTTGAAGAGAGACCCTCCAGAATTCATAGCCTCAGCATTTACCGATTATGGGAAATGGATGGATGGCTGGGAAACCAGGAGGAAAAGAATTCCAGGTATTAGTCCATTTGCGCAAATCAAAGCGAGTTCACTGTAAAACTGTGAAATAGGGCTCTCTGTGTTCCTCATTTCTCTCTAATGAGCTGTAGTTCCATTGAGCCTGGATGAATTAGAGCAGAATAGCTGCAGGCTACTTCCTTCTCTCATCCATCCAGTCTCTGAAGATCTGTAAAATGAACGCATGAGAGAAAGATGTACTGCAATACTGAGACACTTCCTCATCTGATCAGGCTTTCAGGGCATGTTTTGTAATCTCATAGAGTGCTCTGTCTGTACTTACAACAGATTTCGGTGATCTCATGAAAGATGCATGTGTCTCTCATCTTGTGTTAAAGGTCACGACTGGTGCATCATTCAGTTAGAAGTTCCAGGAATTATTAATGGCTTAGATGTGGACACATCCTTCTTCACGGGGAACTATGCACCATTCACCTCCATTCAAGCTGCGTGTCTTGGTGGGTATCTATTGCTGCGGCCTTTAAGAACCAAAGTATAAGGTTACCTTCATTATGTCTAATACATGTCACATTTAATTCAGATCAGATGCCATCATTCACTCTTGAAGGAGATCGTACAGGCATGGCAGCTTCCCCGAGCCAGTTTGAAGCTGTGGCACAGGTGTAAACCATCATCCAGTGCAACAGATATTCATGCACATAATCATCAGTCTGTGTTTCTGAGGGAACTCATTCTGAATTAATGTTGAACAGCTTAACACAGACAGCTGGGAGGAGCTTGTCCCGATGATAAAGCTGAACCCGGGGTACTCTGAATCATGCCACAACTACCTGAATGTCACATACCCACACAGAGTTACCCATATCCGCCTCAACATATATCCAGGTAATACACCTTCCACCACATGAATCATTCAGTGCAATTTAAAAAAAAAAAGACAAAACAGAGAATGTGATCATTCATAATAATAAAAAAATGGCCCAGGGAGAGATGCTGGAGCAGAGCACCATCTTAGAGAGCCATTTGTTTTGTAAAATGAATACAAATGAAGGGTTGTAAAATGATAAAAAATATATTTATAATTTTTGTATTTATATACCACCTAAAAACTGGTACTATATGTATTTCACTTTTTTATGTGGTGTTTTATTTACTTATTTTTCTCAGCAGATGATTTCTTGCCCAAGGTGCTAACAAGAATCTTTCAGCAAATTGTTGAAACAGTTGTAGCTTTGACTTAAAGCTGAAGTGTATGATTTCCGTGCCACTAGCAAAAGTATTTGAAAATCAGTCAGAAATTAAAAAAAGGTACAAGACAGTGTACTTTACAGCTTTAATGAGGGAAAGAACCTAATGAAACATTGCTAATCACGTAACTGAATCTAAAACAATGGAGAAATACAAAAATATTGATTTAAAGATGGTGGCACAAATGCAAGATCATACAGTACTTTTGTCACATTTGTACAGTGGGCACAAACATCTCATTTTAATTCAAAATGCATTGTAAAACAAGAAAGTTTTTTTATTTTTTTTATTTTTAATTGGTTAAAATTAAAAATGAATGCCCCCTTTTAGTCCATATTTATTTATTTTATTGCCCCTGCTGATGATTGTTTTACTTTGTTATTTGTGACCCTGGACCACAAAACCTGTCTTAAGTCGCTGGGGTATATTTGTAGCAATAGCCAAAAATGCATTGTATGGGTCAAAATTATTGATTTTTATTTTATGAAGATATCCTTCATATCTATATGAAGATATTTTGTAAATTTCCTACTGTAAATATATTAAAACTTAATTTTTGATTAGTAATATGCATTGCTAATAACTTTATCTGGACAACTTTAAAGGCGATTTTCTCAATATTTTGATTTCTTTGCACCCTCAGATTCCAGATTTTCAAATAGTTGTATCTCGGCCAAATATTGTCCTATCCTAACAAACCATACAACCATGAACCACAAAACCAGTCATAAGGGTCAATTTTTCAAAATAACTAAGCTTTCCATTGATGTATGGTTTGTTAGGATAGGACAATATTTGGCCGAGATACAACTAGACAAAAAAAATCTAAATATTGAGAAAATCGCCTTTAAAGTTGTCCAAATGAAGTTCTTAGCAATGCATATTACTTATCAAAAATGAAGTTTTAATATATTTACAGTATGGAATTTACAAAATATCTTCATGGAACATGATCTTTACTTAATATCCTAATGATTTTTGGCATAAAAGAAAAAATCAATAATTTTGACCCATACAATGTATTTTTGGTTATTGCTACAAATACACCCCAGCGACTTAAGACTGGTTTTGTGGTCCAGGGTCACATATATAAAATGGAAATTTATTTTCAGAAAGCATATAGCATTGATTAACAACCTTGTAGTTTTTTTTTTTTTAGTTTTTTTTTGCTTTTTCTGGAAAATCAACCTACTTATAGTTGTCTCAACATATTAAAATAGTATTTTACCCTAGAAACAATGGAATAAGTGTTTTAACATAAAATGACACCTTAGCTTTAAATATTTTTTTTTATGTTTGGCAGATGGTGGCATTGCAAGGCTGAAAGTTTATGGCATTGGGAAAAAGGACTGGTCCACTGTGTCTAGTCAAGACCTAGTGGATCTTGTTGCCCTTGTCAATGGAGGTGTATGTGTGGGCTACAGCAATGCCCACTTCGGTCACCCACGCAATATTATCGGTGAGTGATTCTTTGGACTGACAAGTTGAAAAACATCTTAAAGAGGCATTATGGTCTTTTTGTTCAGTTGAGCCAAGAGAAGCATCTAAAATGCGGACCACTATTATAGACAACAATCTCTGCTTTCAATCAGGCATATCATAAAAACTCTGTCTGGACTGTTTCTCATTTTTAATAACGTCCTGAGAGAATACTACACATTACCCATAGTCTATTTAATGACTGTTTGGAGAAGATCATGGAATAACATGAGAGGTTTTGAGATCTAGATCAGTACTTTGTGATTGTCTGAATGTGTGCTTCTCTGTAGGTCTAGGGAGGGCTGACAACATGGGTGATGGGTGGGAGACAGCCAGACGCCTGGATCGGCCCAAAGTTTTAAAAGTAAAAGCAGTCATGTCATTTTAGGAAACTTCACAGAGATCAGTTAGATCCCACACTGATCTCATATATTGGTTTTCAGGTGGATGAGAAAGGCATATTACAGGTGCCAGGCTGTGAGTGGGCTGTTCTCAGACTAGGACATCCTGGCATCATAAGCAAAATTGAGGTAGACACCAACCATTTTAAAGGTACTTAAAGCATTGAATATTTATTTACATTTTGTAGCATTTTTTTGTCTAAATGTTTTCCATCTGAATCAACAGTATCTGTATGGAAGCCTGGTTCCGCCTCAGCATAAAAAAGTTAAAAAATCGTCAGATAAAAAGTTTAAAATAAGAAATAAAGTCATAATTACGAGAAACGATCAAATACAAAATAAATGGCTGCTGAAATTTCAGCTTTGCCATCACATTTTGAAATATATTTCTGTTTTGGTGAGCATAAGACACTTAAAAAAAACAAAAAACATTGTCCCTAGGAAATTTCCCAGACTCCTGCAAGATTGAGGCCTGCAGTTTGACCCCAGATGAGGAGAACAACTTAATTCGTAACCAGTGGCGCTCTGACAAAACCCCCAAGTGGAGAATTCTCCTTTCTCCTCAAAAAGTATGACTCTCCCATCCAAGAATTTAATTTGACTTCATCTTCAACTTTATTCCTTTTTGTTCTGTGTAAATGTGATCACAATATTTCTCATCTAGCTGAAGGCACATCACAGGCATTTGTTTTCTGGAGAGTCTGTGATGCAGTGTGGGCCTGTGACTCATGTGCGTCTGGTCATAGCTCCCGACGGAGGGGTCAGCAGACTTAGACTCTGGGGTCGACCGGTGTCAAACAACTTGACTCATCCTCAGCAAATCTCCAAACTGTAATGCCATCATGTATTTTCATTGCACAACTACAGAAGAATGAAGGTTGTCCGTTGTGATGTCAAATATTAACACCATAACGTTAATAACAACACTGAGGACTCAGAACATCATGTATACAATACTATGCATTCACCAAATAGCCTTTGCTATGGTACAGTATACAATGGAATTATTGTCAAGGCTAATGTTTCACAAAACACCAATAAAATACTCTCATAATAACTAAGAAGATGAGCCTTTATTCATTTTGTGTGCCTTGTATATTGCAGAATCTGATATTTTAGATATAAAAATAGTTAATAGTAAAATACATATTATACATCTAATACATTGTATCACTTTGTCACTATTAACATGAATGTTTGCCCAGATCAATTTTAATTTTAAAACAGTAATGTGAGGAGATGCAGACAGTAAGACAGTCTCAACTTAACCCATGTGTTTTGTATGGACATCATCCACGGACTGTACAGTTGCATTGTAAATAGCAATATGATGTCAATATGATGTAATCGACAAGATAATATTTTAACAACTAACATTTTTCATACATAATTGAAACGTTTTGCTTATGTGCATCATAGAAACCGCTCTGAAAGATAAAAATAATAATAGTAATAATAAAAATGACTGTTGTTGTTATTATATTACACTTAAAATAATTATAAAAATACTAAATGATGGTAATAATTATTATTTTAGTATTTTTTATAATGGTTTTTTATTGATATTTTTGTTGCTTTAAACTTTCAACTACAGTGCTATATTATAAAAGGAACAACAGTGTTGGAAAAAACAACAACTGCCTGCTGCATGTGTCCCTCTTTGATGGGCAGTATTTTCTAAAATATTTTGCTGACATTTTTCTGATAAAAGAACATGCATCAACAGGTCTTTGATTTAAACAAAATATGTCTGAGTCAATAAACGAATTGGAGCTTATCTCTATTTACATGAAAAGTTGCTGTTGATATATTCTTTTGACCTTTCTGTCACTACGTGCTTATCCCTCAGAACAGTTGGTTAAAAAAAAGAAGGTGGGATTTTGACATTCAATGACATGTTTCAAACTTGCTGGCATTTACTATGTGCAATTGCACAGCTAGCTTCTGCAGATGCAGAGATTTTCCAGTGAGCTGTTTTTCCCCCCTATCATTTTGTCATGTTTCTCCACAGATTAAAGCAGCGGTCCATAGCAGGACAAACTGTGTCGACATGGTGGAGAAAGATTCTGCAGGAGTCATGTGCTATCAGGTCAGGCCTTCTGTGCAGTTATAATACCCCAGCCATATAAAATACAGTCAATAGACCTCATTCATGGTGAAGAAATCTCAATGTAAATTGTTCATGAAACCATTCCATTGCAAACGGTTGCATTAAATTACCTTAAGAATGGGTTTATGAACTGTTCATGTTCTGTTTGTGTTTCATGAATGAGGCACTTATTCTAACTGAATCTGAATCAGAGTGAAAAGAGTTGTCACTATTTTTTACAAACAATAAAATCAAATCACATAACTAAGATTTCAGCATCAAATGACATAACCAAAACAAAATAAGCAGAATTTAAAACTGCAAAAATGAATATGCATATTGTGCACAAAGTTCTAGATGTCCTTGAACAGCCTGACATGTGGAGACGCAAAACAGCACCAGACATCTCTCATTTCTCTGGAGTCAAACAGGCTGCATTGTGATTAATTACAGTATATTATGCTCACTCATGCAGACATATGAACACTCACTCTCTCTCTCTCTCTCTCTCTCACACACAACACACACACTCAGAGCTCTTTGCTGTGGAGGAAGATAAGTGTTTGTTGGACTGAGCTTAAATGACAGAGGGGGTTGAACTGCACACTCAGCACTTTGCTTTGAGAAAAGGTCAATGTGAAATATCTTACGTGTCTTTATTATCATGAATTATTACAGCTTGGTTTTCCACGCCAACTCTTTTGTTGGAAAAAGGTTTGTTTGTGCTCATGTTGCCATCCAGATGAATTTATAATTTTTTATCAATTAATTTAAAACAGATTTCATAATAAATATGTTTAATTTAAGTAACAACTTTTGTCTCAGATGTTTTCTCTAAAATGAGACTCAAATGAGGCACTTGTTGTAGTACAGGACTAATATGGATTTAGTGTTGGAAGAACTGAATAAGAAATATGTTGAACTGAAAGATTTCTTTTATTTAGTATAAGTTGAATTATTTAAAGGGGTCATATGATGCGATTTCAATTTTTCCTTTCTCTTTGGAGTGTTACAAGCTCTTGGTGCATAAACTGAAAAATATACATATATGGCTATACTAAATAGACATATAAAAACAACTAAAAATGATGAAAACAACATAGTGACTAAAACTAAAATTAAAATGAAAACGAATTAAAATATTAATATGAACAACTATACAAACAGTATCTCGATACTATAAAATAACACTTTTGTATCTTGTCAAAGCGGAGCACATTATCAGACATTGTTGAGATCCTGTCTGAAACATGAATATGAAATCATTTTCATGTTTTTGTTCCTCAATCTAAGAAGATAAAGACAAAAGTCTCCATTTGCTTTTTAATCTTATTGCTGTTTGTGGGAAAGAGTTCAGATATTAAAGACATATAATTTGTGATTTTTAATATTGGTTGGAATCATTCAGAGAAAAAATGGAAAATTTCCATAAAGTCAAGTGTGTCTGAATATATATTTTGAATTTTGGATATGTTTATGTTCAAAAGTCCTGTTATATGGCTTACATGTAAGTTGTGAATTAATTTTAAGCCTAAATAAACCACATGGTGTGCTGCACATAATATTATTACATCACTCTTTATAACTCAGCAGAACTGCTGGACTCCACTGTCACCACATACTGTCCTCAGATGATCCGTTTATCCAGTGCTCACCAGCAGGGGGCGACAGAGGCCCAACAAACCAATTCTGACCCCACAGGTAATGCGATACTTGAGTATATCTGCTGTCTTTGCATGATCTCTCTTCTATCTGTCACTGTTTGTGTCTCTCTGTGGCACGGTGTGTACTCCAGTGGCCGCAACAGGCTGTAAATGTAGGACATTCTGAATCAAGCAGTCTATCAATCACACTTATGGTGAGGTGAACTATGAACTGTCATTGTATGGACCAGAACTGCATTAAAAATTCTATTGTCTTCAACAGGACAAAACATATGGATCTGGTACGACATTAAGGTGTGTAAATAATGACAATTTTTATTTTGAGTGTCAGCGGGTTTGTTTCTTTAACAAACATCAATGTGTTCAGTGCTGTTTGCTCTCATGCAATGATGGGATTGTTTTGCCCCAAACCCTGAAGCTCTGTTAGTGCACATAGTCAGTGCACATTGATGAAGTGGGAAAAAAAGTAAATCTATAAATCTACTTCTCATCACCCCAAGGGAGAGAAACATTTTTAGCTAGATGCCCTGATCTGATATGAAACGCTCCATGAAATTCAGATTTGTAATGTGCGCACTGGCTCCCTAATACACACACACACACACACACACACACACACACACGCACACACGCACACACACACAAACTCCCTTTCTGCCTCCACCTTGCCCTCCTCTCTTATTCGGCAGCCCTCTCCATCAATATCTGTCGGTTGGCTGCCAAAAAGAAGGATATGCTCAGGAATTAACTATTTTTTTCTAAACCTTCCCTTCCAGCATGTTTGGATTTTCTCTGTTTGATCTGGACTGTTAAATAAGACGAATGCTATTAGAAATTCATGGCTGTGCCGTGCCATCAATAAATGATTAGTTTGCAGTGCTTGCCAGTGATTGATTGGCTAGGCAGGGGATGTATTGGAACCAGACGTATTCAATGCCACGGCGAGTCCCTGGGGAACGGCTTAGCTTATCAGTGCCTGAACAACTTAAAGTGGTGTTTGTTAAGAAATGTAGAAAAAAGAAGACATAGAGAGAGAGAGAGCTAGGAATTTAAGACTGCTTGTAGTTAATTGCACTTATTTACTCAGATCTGAAAGATTTGAAATACAGAATGCATAAATGCATCTTGGAAAATGCCATTTTAAAGCAGTACACCTGATCAGTGTCAAGGTATATTAATGACTGTATATTATGCTACATTATTGTGATATACATATTGTATTTCCAGCCCTCAGAAATCTCTTATGCCAAGGCTGTGATCCAAAATACAGTAAAAACTGTGAAATATTATTGCAATTTAAAATAACTGTTTTATATAGTCATATATTTTAAAATGTAATTTATTCCTGTGATGGCAAAGCTGAATTTTTAGCAGCCATTACTCCAGTCTTCAGTGTCACATGATCATTCAGAAATCATTATGAAATACCAACTTTGCCTAAAGAAAATTTTCTTAGTATAATCAGTGTTGAAAACAGCTGTGCTGCTTTTTTTTTTTTTGTGAAATCTGTGATGTATTTTTTTTTTCATAATTATTGTACAAATAGAAAATTCAGAATGTGAAGGACAGAATGTCTTTCTGACCCTAAACCTTTGAATGGTATATACACATCTCTCTGGAACACGTCATTCTGATTGGTCATTTGAAGCATTGAGCATATAATGATGCTAAATTGTATATTTCACCATCGGTCATGGCAAAATACAGTAATACATTCATGACTCTTGTATCATTCCACAAGCTCATGTAAACACAAGGACGAATAGCTCATTAGCGCCATCTTGCAACTCAAAGTGGTTATTACAACTATCAACTGTAATTAGCAACCGAGGACTAAAAAATATTAATTATAATACAATTAATGGGCATAAAACATGACTGAAAATGACCGAAAGTCCAGGAGTCCCCAAATAAAGCAATTAAAACTTTCTCTTGGAAGAACAAAAAGCTGGTAAGAGAACTGTAAAGCTTAATATGCTTTGTTGGATTGCAGATTAATAATATCTAAATTAATATTGTTGCAGTGTTTTGTTGTTGCTTGTTTTCTATGTGTTATGTCAGGGACTGTTTGTCTTAGTGGTAGCTTACGATAACATATTTTGAAGACAAATCAATATTTTGTGTGATTTGTTTTTAAATTTATGTGGGAAGTAGCTGTATAATTTAAGGGATAATTTACATTTAACTGGTCACTAACACAAAATAAACCCCTTTCATGGATTCATTTAGCGATCATTTCCAACTAGACTCCACAGACTCCAAGTTCATTGCCAAGCCTGAGATGAAAGCAGCCAAGCAGCAGAAACAAGTCTCCAAAACTCCCTGCCTCCACTCGTCGATACCTGCTAACAGGCCGAGTATATGTGTGTGTGAACACATTTAAGCACTGATGCTAATTCACAGGCTCCTAGATGCCGCCTCAGAGAGTAGGCAAGAAAATCAGTGCTGTGAAGTGAATATTTTAGCTCTGCTCAAGCTCAGATAGAGTCATACATTAATTCAGCGCTTACAGGAAGTCCTCTCAACCTTGCCAGAGTCCTTCTCGGTCTCGCTTTTAGTATTTCTCGCACTCTTTTATTTTCTGTGGGGTGTGGAGATCACCATAAATCATTCATGTCATCATAACCAGATCAGACAGATGATTGTTTGGGTCATACATTGAATAAAAAAAACAAAAAAAAAAACACTCCACTTAGACTGCACTTCTATTTCCAAAGGCAATGCAAATCAGTGGTTTTTCTGATGGATGTTTGGACATTTACATTTTTTGGTATACTGGAAAGATGGATCCATTGAGGGACGCTATAAAGTCATAGTTGTGCATATTGTGGCTGTCTGGACCTCAGCGAATGTATTAAACAATGATCGTTGGTGATGAATGCTCTTAATGTAACATTGGGGAAGTGGATTTGACTCCCTTACACATGTCATCCTGTGTCAGAGCTCCAAATGCACCTCATACCAGCTTGTGATTGACACGGCGTGTTGCTGGTCTTGAGATTCCTATTAAACTCACTCACATATTCAGCCACCCGTCAGCATCAGTGTCAGTGCCACTTTACTGGGACTGCAGCCAGAGTCAGCGTGGCAGCAGAGGTCAAACATCTTTCCCTCCTGTTTGGGCCAAATCGCATTTCAAATACCCGCTGTCGAGGAAATTAGGCCCCTTTTTCAAAGTTTATCCTCAAGTACAATTTAGATTTAGAAAGCCGTTTTTGAGCTGAAAGGTTTAAAGAAGTCAATTCGGTGATTGTGGAAACCTTTCCAGGTGACACTCATGGGGGGGCTGGGCTTTCACGGTGATTGACAGGCTCATTGAGTCCGTTCATTGTTGAAGAAAGGCAGAAGAGGGTATGAAGCGGGCTATACGAGACTGAATGAGTGAGTGAGAGAGTGTCAGCGGGCCGAAGTAACACTGATTAATGGCCTTTCCTCAGAGGGCAGCGTGTCCACCGCCAGAGATCGCCGGATAAGACTGCAGAGGCAGCCGAAGAGGACCACTTGAGGTAGATCTGCTTGCCGATTAAGTGTCCCTCCGAACTGTTCAGTGCAAAGAAAATAACACCGTATACTAACTGATATCATTAGAAAGCACAGAGATAAAGATGCTTTCCAGGTTCTGATTGTTTGCTTCTGGTTATTAAGGGCTGCAGATGATTTTATCTTTTAGTCAGGCAGAGTCTGAAGTACAGATAGGAGCAGTGTGACAGAAAATGCCACGACAGAAAATGAGAGGGACTCTTTTCCCTTATAACAACCTCAGAGCGGTGGCATGACCAGTGGTACTTGACAATCAGACTCTACAGTATTCTTACAAAAATTAATCTGTCACTTTGCAGAAGTTAGCCAAGTTAGGCAGGTAAAATAAAAAAATAAGTCAAATTAAGAACCACACTACTTTACACTAAGTTTAGGGTCAGTTAGGTTATTTGTTTATTTCTTTGTTTTTTAAAGGGGTCATATGATGCTGCTAAAAAGAACCAAATACACTTATTTTGTGTATTTGGTGTAATGAAATGTGTTTATGCGGTTTAAGGTTAAAAAAACACATTATTTTCCACATACTGTACATTATTGTTTCTCCTCTATGACCCGCCTTTCTGAAACGCGTCAATTTTTACAAAGCTCATCGGTCTGAAAAAGCGAGGTGTGCTCTGATTGGCCAGCTATCTAGTGCGTTGTGATTGGCCGAATTCCTCAAGCGTGTGACGGAAATGTTACGTCTCTTACCATATTGTGATGCCTGCGGCAACCGCATGTGACGGCCCGGGGCTGGACTCCGCTTCGTCCACGGTGAAAGCCGATCCGGCGATCGACAGCGTGAAATTGAAGTATTTCCTCAGCGACCAGCACGGATCAGCTCCATGCATGATGAAGCAGATATCGTCCTCTTTTGGAAGGCCAAACAAAGTAGTTTCGCTTTCACAACGACGCATACAGAGTCTCCACGACGTGGCGGCGACAACAATACTACAGCGAGAATAAAAGTTACGCCTTCTTTCTTTGCGTGAACATTTGGGCGGCGTTATGCAAATCTTCCCAGATAGTGACGTAGATATGTGGGGGCGTGTTAGAACGAGCCGTTTTAGGTAGGTGTGGCTGACTTAACTTTTTAAAATAATATCTCTTTGGATTTGAGACTTTAGTCTTTGCAACTTTACAGATCTTCTTTATGCACCAAGAGCTTGTAACACTCCAAAGAGAAAGGAAAAATTGAAATCGCATCATATGACCCCTTTAAAGAAATGACTTTTATTCAGCAAGGGCACTGTACTGACCAAATGTGACACTTCTGAAATGTATGTTACTACAGATTTCAATTTAAAATAAATTATGTTTCTTTGAACTTTCTATTCATGAAAGAATCCTGAAAAATGTATCTCTTTTGCCATAAAAATATTAAGCAGCATGACATTGATAATAACAAGAAATATTTCTTAAGGGCTAAATCAGCATATTAGAATGATTTCTGAAGGATCATGTGACACTGAAGACTGGAGTAATGGCTGCTGAAAATTCAGTTTTGGAATAAATTACATTTTAAAATATAGTAAAATAGAGAACAGTTATTTTGAATTGTTATTATATTTCACAATATTGTGTTTTTACTGTATTTTTGATGAATAAAGGCAGCCTTGGTGAGCATAAGATACTTTCAAAAACATTGAAAAATTGTACAGCTTTCAAATTTGATAGTGTAGCATATGCAATGGGAATTAAAGGCTCATATTTATGTCTTGGCCTTCAAAAGTATACTTTATTTCTCCTCACAGGATGTTATAGTGCTTTTTTCCACCAACTTTGTATATTTACATATGAGAAATCTACATCAAGGTTAACCGTCAAGCTCATTTTGTGTTCATCACAGGCATTTATTCACACTTAATGATCTCAGCCGATTAATCAGTCAGTCAGCTGGGCATTTCTCCTCAATGAATAACAAAGTATGCCGATACAGTACGGATGCACTTGATCAATCTCGCACCCCCTCCTTCGTCAAAAGAAATTAGCAATAAAAAAAATCAAATTGCTATCGATTGGTCTTCATTGATTTCCTTTAGTCTTTTCCACTGCAATTACTCCTCGCGCAACAGCCGCTGTTTTCTGGTGATTGCCGGACAGCCAGCTGGGGTTGCAGCCACACACGGTGCTTCTCTCCCTTTCTTTCTCTCTCCCTCTTCCTCACTTCACGATCAAGGTCAACTTTAATCAACCTTAGGGCCTGTCAGTGGCTGCCGACAGTCTCAGCTGCGCCCCACTCTCAATTCCTCTGGGCCTCGACGCGGCGGCTTACAGAATTACCCTGCTGTTCATCAAACACCCAGTTGCTCATTACTCACCGCACTCCTCCTGGACTCATTAAGAGCCTGGGATACAAAGGACTTATAGCAGCCAGGCGAATGCGCTTGGATACACTGTTGGGCTCCCGTGTACCACAGGAGGAGAACGTGTACTCATGTCGCATGAGCGACACTGTTGTCGTTTGTTTAGAACACGATGCTGATGTTGACAGCGCTGGTTAATTTCTGACTTTTTGCATTATGCAAGGTGTTTGTTAAGACCCCACATTATTCACAAATAGAGCCATACCATAAAAACTGGGAGGGGTGGTTTTAAAGTGCAGATAGTTTATTATTGGATTATTCTGATGAAGCATTGATGTTTGAATGTGTGGAGGCTATTTGTATATTGTTATATATATA
>NW_015553274.1:285170-296812 GCF_001515605.1 Sinocyclocheilus anshuiensis
CGCACACACAAATTAATTTATAATGTCTTTGTTTTCCTTCAAATAAAAAATGAGGATATACAATGGAAGTAAGTAGGAGTTAAAAGCAGAAATGTGAAGATTATCATTTTATGAAAACATTTACATTAATTCTTGTTAAAACTTGTGAATTATTTGAGTTGTAAAGTTCTTTAAATCAATTAAAAGTTTCAAAAATATTTTTCCCCGACACAAAAGCCATCTTAACACGCAATATGTTCATATCTGGTGGCTATACTGTTGAAACATATTTTAATGTTTATGGATTGACTCACTTCTAATGTAAGTGTCTCATTGTAACCCAGATTTTTGCCTTTCTTTAAGAAAAGGAAGGAAAATTGGAAATGAATTTTTGTGGTATAGTCAATTTTATTCTACAAATACTGTCAACTGAGCTTAACTAAACCCAGAATATTCCTTTAACTGTGTTTCATTGAATGTCAGCAGTGATAAAAAGGGTTTGTGCTTTGTGTTTTGTATCAGTATATTGTCCATGGCATTACATATAGAATATATGATTATACCCCAGTGCCTTGATGTCACGTGGAATAAACATATGAAATATTTCAGGCTTGCATTCGCATGTAGATGAACTAGAACTTCTTTTGCATATGCCCTCTAAGAGTTTTTGTGTAGCTTTACTTTGATGATACTTCACCTGTCCTACGCAGCAGAATCTTTCACATGTGCTGCCACTCACAAACAGACAAAAAGAGTCTGTAAAATATTAAAAAGCTCTGAAGTTCCTTTATGTAACTTTATGACTGATTGACGCAGCCTGCAGTGCACAGTAAGAGGCAGACATGAGGGTCACCTCCACACAGTTTTCTACAGTGTCAAGAGCTGCTGGTGTTGACCATGTTGACTATGACAGAGATTGCATATACACTGTAAAAATTATTTTTGATTATTATGTTTTAAAAGAAAATACTGTTTCAGTCCCTCTACTTCCAAAGTTCATGTTTAATTCAATTTCTTACATTTTTGTACTGAATTGTACTGTTTTCTTGGTACAAAAAGGCTATTTTTTAAGAGCATACAGCATATCTAGTTCAGCACTGTCTTCAAATCAGTTATATAATGTAGAGTATATATATATTTGCGTACATTTTTCAATTCAAATTTCATGTTGTAATCTAATTCAGATTAGAAAAATCACAAAAAAATTTTGGTCAGTTGACCTTCCTCAACACTGATGATGCAAACTTGAGTAGTGTGTGGAATTTATATTTTCCCAGTTCATATTGTTTTTTCATATTCATTTTCATCCAACAATTTGACTCGGATGTGCAAGGCGCTATGTATTTTTTTAACCTTATTCAGATTTAAATTTTCATTCATTTAAAAACCCTAATTTTTCTTTTATTGATTTTTCCTGATTGAATTATAAATTGCATTATTTATAATTTTTATATAAGTATATAAAAATATATCATACATAAAACTATTTAAAAAACATTACCATCTTATGTAGCTGTAATAGTTAGCCATTTTTAGGAACTATTTTCAGTAGTGTAAATATGTCATTCATTAATGTTCTAAATCGTGAGTCTTCAGCCTTTTCCAGTATTTATATACTTTCTAATGTTTAGTTTGCAAGGCCGTTAAAATAATCATTATTGATATACAGAGTCATATAGTTCTTTAAATTACTTGTTACATTTAATGTGGGAGGTACAATGACACATTTATATTTTTACCTTTAGCTTTGACTGTATTTTATTTAACTTATATTGTAACTTGACTCCCTGTTGAAGACCAATGTTCTAAATTTTACAAGTACATTATCATCGTACTCTGTTTTCCTAAAGTGTCTCTGTAAAAAGCCAAATCTCTTAACTCCCTATGTTTCACATGTGGTCCAGAATCTTCTGCCCTGTAAAAGAGACATAACCGCAGTCCACTCCAATGAAACCTCCCCCAATGAAAATGTCACATCTTCTTCACATTAATTTATTCGTTTATAACAAAGTGAATTTATGGCTGCCCTACTACTTCTGGGTTAACAGTGACAGCCCATGCTGAGTTACTACTTTCCACCTGAACAACACCACACGCCTATGGCTGCCCTACTACTTCTGGGGTAACAGTGACAGCCCATGCTGAGTTACTACTTTCCACCTGAACAACACCACACGCCTCCTACACTTTTATGAGATTCTCTTTGTTGTGGCCCGAGAGCATGGGATACTCGGCTCTTGGTGCGCTGTTTCCTCTTCAGCAGCCATCAACTCTGTGAGCGCTGACCCGCCAATTTACTGTGACACTGCCAGTCTGCTGATATCACTCATAAAACTCGCTGATTGACGACAAGGGAAGAAGGTGCGTTCAGTCATCACGGAATGTCATAAATTCACACGCACACACTTGGATGGTGTTGTCGTGGCTCCATGTGTCACGGTTAAACTGCTTCACGTGCACTGGTACATGTATGTCACAGAGTGCACATGATGATGCCCTTCACTCTCATTGAGGTTTCACCGCTGTAAATCAGAGGTCTGTATGCATGTGTGTGTATATCTGCTGTTGATTAAAGAGTTCAATGTCATTAATATGTGGTAGATCTCCGTGTTATAAATACTGTCAAGAGTGCAGTGACTTTGCACGGGTCAAAAAGCTTGTGTTTCTAGTTCTTTCTTTGATTCTGAGTTGTTAGAAATAAATTGTTTCGATGTTAATAGTTTAATTTTAATGCAGTTTTCTTATATGAGCCTGCAAATGTAAGGGAATTTATTTGTTTTTTTTCTTTTTTTAAATTTCCTTTAGTTTTTACACTTTACCATCTTGCTCCTGATTTGGTGTAGAAACCATTTTCAGTCAGAAATTTCTAGTTAAGTTCACAAACAGTTACAGTGAAATGGCAAGTAACACATTGAATTAAACGTGAAATTTTGAAGTATAAAAACTGAAATAGTATTTACTTGTAAAAACGCCAATAATCTTTGTTTTATTTACAGTGTAGTTATTGATTGTACTGAAAATTACCTTAGTGTTTGTGATTATTTTCTTAGTAGAAGCTTTCACATTTAGTGAAATATAATAATTACAAGATAATAAAAATATAATAAAAAATATTTTTAAAATTATGCTACTGCTCAAACATTTGGGGTCAGTAGGGATTGATCAAACGTGCAAATATATTTTTAAATATATTTAAAAAAGAAAATGGTTATTTTACAATACAATATTTTACAATATTATGTTTTTAATGTATTTTTGATCAAATAAAAGCATAAGAGACTTCTTTCGAAAACATTAAAAAATCTTTAAAAACTTTTGAATGATAGTGAATATTATAAAAATGTTTACATTATTTACATTTAAAGAAATAGAAATAAATTATATAAACATTTTGATAATGTCCAGCTTCTGATTCTCAATGTTCTCTTTTTCATTGGCTATAAATTTCTCTTTGTGAATTGTTTTATAGTAAATCCCTATCCAGTAATTGTGGACTGTGAAAGTAATGGAACTTCATTGTGGGTGGGAAGCTTGTGTTTTAAAGTGTAGCATGTCAGGGCAGATGCAGACCACACATGATCAAAATTCCTCTCCTTTACACAAACCCACCCCACATGTTCATCATAGATGCATATCACAGGCTTGCCATCTCCCACAGTGTGTGCAGGTCGGCCATCCATCCCTGCCCCTGTTCATTAGACGCCGTTGCCTGCCCTGCCAGTGTTGCGGATGCAGAGTGTGAAGCAGAGAGGCTGAAAATGTGTCAGGCTTGTCCACTGCTGCCACACTTTGCTTATTTTCCCCCGAGGCAGCCATCAAGGGTTGCAAGACATGCTGAGATTAACTTCATATATAATTCATCATCCTGCGCGCATTCTCCGACAGGCCGGTCCCTATCTAACTCAATTTAGCATTAAAACCCTTCTATGTGTCTCCCCCGCTTTCTGCCCCCAACAAATCTTATTCAGTGTGTTCTGGAACCCACATTCCCCTTTATAGTATCGCAAGCGGATAAGCAGCATTTCCAAGCAGCTCACATAAATAACACATGCACTCATTTATTCTCTCTATCCTGTCTTTGTTTTTGTCCTCCATATATTTTTCCCTGTGGATGAAAGGAATTCAAAGCTTAACCCTCTTGTTCTTGTGAGACAAGTTTTAATAGATTTAAAAATGGTATTAGGTTGATGCTTTTGAACCTTAAAGGGGTCCTATTATGCTCTTTTACAAAGTCTTGATTTTGTTTTCGGGGTGTACTAGAACAGGCTCTCATACTAGGTTGTTTGAAAAACACATTATTTTTCACATATTTTACATTATTACAACACCTCTCTCCCCAGTCTGGCATGAACTGCTCGAATAGTTCCTGTATCAAATGAAGGCCCGCCTTCTGAAATACGAAATGTGCTGTGATTGGTTAGCTGGGCCAGTGTGTGTTGTGATTGGCAGCACTCGGCGCCTGGTCGGGAAATGTCACACCCCTTACCATAGCCGCCTGCCAGCTTCAGTGTAAATATTGTGTCAAAATCAAGTCAATTTGAGCGCGATTTAAACCCGGATGATTGTAACCACTCTAAGTTCATCTGCCTTGGGAAAGCTAGCGTGTCTCTGACATAGTGATAACACTCGTTGCCTTCTCTAGTGCAGCTCAACCAGGTCTCGTCCCATTCGTCGGTATTTGTGATATAACAAATCCCGGAAAATGTGTGTTGTAGTCCAAACGAGTCGTTCATTGTAGTTTTTGAAAAGTGATTTCTGTTAAATAAAATATCTCCTTTTGAAGTGGACTTTGAGCGTTGTAACTTTACAGATCTTTTTTATGCTCAAACAGCAACATTACAGACTAACTAAAGTTGAAAAAGTGAAAAAGCATAATAGGACCCCTTTAAACTGATTTTAATGCGCTAACACGCTTCAACCATTCTCCATAAAAGTATTACATTACTTATGTTAAAGGGATAGTTCACCCTAAACTGAAAATTCTGTCATATTTTACTCACCCTCATGTCGTTCCAAACCTGTATGACTTTCATTCTTTTGTTGTACATGAAGATATTCTGAGAGATGTCTGATTGTTTTTTTTTTTTTGTCCTTGGTAACCAAAACTGCTCTTCAAAATTCTTCTTTTGAGATCAGCAGAAAAAAGAAATGTATGTAAGTATAGAACAACACGAAGGTGAGTAAATGATGACAGAATTTTCATTTTTGGGTGAATAAGATAAAACATGAATGAATGCAATTAATTTTTTTAACTGACTGGCTCACAAACTGAAGCAGTACATTCCTGTCATTGTTTATTTTGATGTATTGAATTTATTTATAAAAAAATCCCTTTTTACATTATTGGGGTCTTGGGGACCTGCAAACATAGAAAAATTAGTCTCATCAGAGTAAAAATGTTAAATAGCAAATCGTAAGTTGGTGTTCATATAAAAGAAACGTGTGTGTGTGAAAAGGCAGCTGCATTTTAAGAATAATTTCCCACTTTTTAGTTTTCCAACCAGGGAAATGTTTTGATTGCTTAATTAATTAGGATGCACGAGTTGGCTAGTTTCATAACAGGGGTTTTTCTCTAGGTTGCTTCTGTAGTGAAATTTTGGTTGGTTGGTTGGTTTGTGTGTGTGTAGGTGAAATACAGTCTCAGTGTGTGTTTGTGTAACTGATTTTTAAGTCTAATATCAAAGTTAATGGCATGACTAGCTCAGCAAATTTGCAGATGGAGCAGGTCCAGGGTTCTAATGGAGAATAAATCACTTCGCTGATTAAAAGTGAGCTGAATCAACTAATAACATAATGATAGTTAACTCAGAAGAATTACAGTGTGTACACTTCTATCGATATTAAACTCACCGAGGCCTAATGAAGCAGAAAATGAAGGTGGCTAATGTATTTAGCTATAGGCTGGGGGTGGATCTAAATGGGGAAAACAAGACAACCTTTAGAAATGATAAACATTACTAAAATCTTGTTTTTGCCTGATAAATTGTGTAGGTACAAGTATATGGCATATGTGAGTTTAAGCAAACCTTTAGCTTATTTGTATTTTACTTCACTATCAAACCATACACTATAAATTACTACCATTTTTAAATGTTTTTGAAAGAGCTCTACCATGCTCACCAAGGCTGCATTTTGTTTACATATATATTTGTACATTTTTTATTTTACTGTATATTTAATGTACTTTATTGTTATATTTTAATGTATATTTAGGTAACACTTTATAATAACTTTCATTAATAAATCATTAACAAAATAATGCTTAATGGATCATTAGTTAATATATATTCAAAGAGTTAACGTGAGATAATGTGCTTGTTAAACATTAGCTAATGTTCAAACAAATCATTATTTCATGTAAGTTAAAATGCTTACAAATGTCATTAAACTTTCATTTCCATATGATCAAGCACTTATTGAAAATTTACAAATGATTTTAACAGCTGTTATAAAATGATTAAAAGCTTTTGCTGTTATTGAGGTGTGATATGGGTAAGGTTAGGGACAGGTTTGGTGGTATGGTTAGGTTTAAGGTTTGGTTAAAGGGTCAACAGGGGTCAATTAAAGGAACACAGTTCAATCTGTTTGTTATATTGTTTTGATAAATGAACAAGTATTTTCTTTTAAAAAATGATTTGTTTTCCCCTGTTTATTCATGATTCAAGGAATATCCTGTTATACTGAATGATATACTGAAGAGTAGTATACTAAGTATACTGAGTGTTGAGGCAATAAAAAATGTTTTTGCACCAAAATTACAATCTGTTATGTCTTTAGCAAGCATTTATCTAAGCATAAATCTTAACCAGCCACCCTTTACACAAACCTTATTACATTAGCTAAAAGTCCAATGCCCATAAAGATACTAAATGATTAGTAACCGTTTATAAACATTTACAAATACTGAATAGTTTCAACTTTAGATGGGCTACTGCAAAAACATGAACAAATGATTAATAAATGATCTGTAAAGACATGTGAATAGGGTAAATTCAGGTCTTTCGGGACACTTTTTGCCATTGAGATGACTGCTCATAAAGGTATTAATGATTAGTAAACAATTATAAACATTTGCAAATGATGAATAGTTTCCACTTTCGATTGGGTACTGCAAAAACATGAATAAATAATTCATAGATTATTTGTTAAGATGTGTAAATAGAGATCTACACAAAAAACAAAGACCAACAAATGAAGATCATATGAACTGAAAGTTTACTGACATTTGTAAGCATTTCAATTTACATTAAATAATCTTATGTTAATCATTAGGTAATGTTTAGCAAGTTCATTAGTAAACAAGAACAAGAACATTATCTCATATTTCTGGTTATGTGAATATATATTAACTAATGATCTGTTAAGCATTATATAATGTTTGGTAATGATTTATAAATGAAAGTTATTATAAAGTGTTACCGTATATTTTACTGTATATTTAAATGACTGAGTATTTTAATGCAGTCGTCAATTTCTCATGATCCTTCAGTAATCATTCTAGTATGGTAATTTGGTGCACTAGAAATATTTCTTATTATTATCGATGTTAAAACAGTTTGTGCTGCTTATATTTGAATATTTTGGTTCAAAAATACAGGTCATTGTCAAATAAAGTCATTGTCAGTCAACAATTGTTAATTTTAGGAGAATAAGGGTATTACTCTGTTACTCTGAACAGTCTTTACCATTCAAAAGCGTGTGTCTATAATTTAGAGTATGGTAAAGCTACTGTCATTCATTGGAAATTTCAATTACTGTCTATATTTTATATTTCAATTATATATACATTGCAGTACTGCTGCCACTGCTTGACCGGTCAAGTGAACTATCTAATAACTGATAGCTTTTAAAGCTAATGCAATATTTCTCAAAGGATAGAGACTTTTTTTTTTTTTTGCCATTTTCCAGTGTGAAAAAGCTGGAAAAGTGACATATTTGTTCCATAATCTCATATGATGTGAAAATGATGGTGGGCCGAACAGCTCCGTTTATCTGAAGACATATGAATGTGTGTGGTTTGCCTGTCGCGCTAATGGTTTACACTGGAAGTCATGAGTGGTACATTACAGTCTTTCACAGAAGTGAAAGCTTTGCCCATTATTCCATGTCATTGAGAAAATTAGAAGCCACAGTTTCACACATTTATTAGCTGCTGACAGTTATGGTCACAGCCTCTCTGTGTGTGTGTGTGTGTGCTCATGTGCAAAAGCACATTCCCATTAGAGCACAAAATGCTTCAGCTGTTGTGAGATCTTTGATGATTTTCTCTATCAATTATTCCAATCACTGGGAGGAGTGGTGATGGTCATAAAACATTATCAGAAGCCTTGACCCCTGAAGGAAGTGCAGGCTTGCATTATCTCTGTTTGACGATAACAGGCATTTAGGTACAAGGTCAGCCAACGTCAATGTTAGCAGAGGGTCAGGTGCTACTGAAATTGTTTTACTGTAGAAGAGCACTTGAACTCACAGCAATGTCAAAAATATATTGAATGTGGCTTGAACATGCACAAACAAGCATAGTCAACACATACAGGTGTTGATTATAAATTAAGTGCCGCAAAAGGTTTGATTGGCTAAACTGTATCAGATAAGTGTGGCTGTGGGAGTTTTTCAAATGTTTTTTTCTTTCAAAGAAAACATTGTTACTTTTTTTTCACTTTTATTTTACATTTTTTCACCATTCTATATGTACACAGTTTTGATTCATTTTTGAATATTTTTATATATTTATTATTAACTCCAATTTTCTAGTCTGAAACTACAGATAGAAAACTAATATAAACCTAAAAATAAACTTAAATAATAAACAACATCAAACATTTTTATTTAGAATTTAATTAATTTTTTAATTTAAATTGTTATTATTTTATAATAATTAATGTATATTATTTAATAATATTTTATCATGTTTTTATATTTACATTTTTTTAAATACATTTTCCTTATTCATTTTGCTCATTATGTTATTATATAAACTGTATATATATTTTTATTAATTTATATTGATTCATAATATTTGTATAATGTTTTTATAATTAAATATTTTAAATAAATATTTCCTTATTTATTTTGCTCATTCTGTTATTATGTAAAATTGTAAAATGAAAAACTGTAGAATAAAACAACATCTTTATATTTTGATAGCTGCTGTTAAAAAAACAAAAACTAACCAAATACTAAGAAATGAATGTGTGTTCAAATTGTTTTGTTGCTAATATAATTTGTAATTTAAAAAAAAATAACATTTTAAAATCAGAAGCATTTTCACTGTTGGCCTCAAACTTCTGGACCCCACAGTTTGTTACTGATGTATACTGGGTGATATAATCTGCGCAGAAGATGTTGCCTTATTACTACAGAGAAGATTAATGCTAAAGTCATATTGTCTTTACATTTGAGCTAGTACTTTATAATCTTTTATGACTGACTCCTGAAATGGAAACAGTTAGCTCATTTGACATTTTCAGTGCACTGTAGGAACTTGCATAGATAACAATAGGATGGATCACATTCATGCGATGACACCAATATCCGCGCTCGTAGCCTTTCTCCCCAGACCCTAAATCAGCAGCATTCCTCCTCCGACTCCCCACGCAGGATGCGGATTTAGAGCTTTGGCTACATGACACTGGTTGTAAATCAGAGTCTGAAGTGAACGTGAGGACAATGCTGAGGGGCTCTGGCATCAGTTGTGGGGGCTTTCTCAGGGGAAGGAGACTGTATTGTGTAAGCTGCTAAAGATAGCGCACTGCTTGTCTGAGGAGGTCTTTAGACTGGGGTGCAAAGACAAGGTGAAAATGAACACATGGACAGAGGTCAGAGTTAGATTAGGTTGAAGAATGATGACGGGGCATATGCTTATCAGCTGCTTTTATTAAAGGAAATAGTCAGTAGTGATGTCTATTTTTGGAGGCTGATATTGAATTTGGTAACATGTAAGTGGATTTTCTCATTAACCGGATGGTGAAACAGTGTTACTCAGGGATTTATTGTTCCTCTGTGCTTTAGACACATAAGATATGAGTTTGATTGAAAATTGGGGTATATGTTTCATAGGAGATGGTAGCTCTTTTCCAAATCCTAGTGAGCTGCCGTACTGCCTTGCTCCCCACATAACTCTATAAGCAGGGCTGGGGAGTAACGAAATACATGTAACGGCGTTACATATTTAAAATACAAAATATGAGTAACTGTATTTCGTTATAATTAGGCTACATTTTAAATAGGTGGTAATCAAATTACAGTTACATCCGAAAAGTATTTTAGATTACCAAAGTGATTACTTTGAATTTTAATGTCATTTCTTAATTTAATATTTAAGTTTGGGGATTTTAATCAATAAGGCAACTGATTCTCCGTTGGAAAAAAAAAACTGCTGCAGCAGCCTGTTCATTTAGCAACTCGTAGTGAGAGTGCATACGCTCATCATCACAACACAAAAACGGACAACACAACAGAAAGCCATTCGCGTAATGCATTTCTCTCGTGGAAATACAAAGACTATTTTACTTATAAATCTGAAAAAGGACGTAACATCTCAGCGCAATGCAATGCCTACCTGCAACAAAACTTCTATCAGCATCGAAGGATTCAACGTCTAATCTGAAAAAGCATCTTGAGGGAAGTTGTTCTTGATCTTTGAAAAATTGTATCCAGTAACTCGTTTTTCTATTTTCTCATATTTTGAGTGTTGAATGGTTATCATTACGTTTAATATTTCAAAGAATTTAATTGAAAAATGACAATGAATTCTCCTAGAATTCACACTTTGCATTCAGTTAACAGATCCATACGAATCATGCATGAAATAAAAGTTTATAAAGCCAAATGATAGCTTTGTGTGCTTTACAGATGAACTTGAAGTCTTTATTCATTCTAAATATTCAAGAATAGACTATCTTTTGCGCGGTAATGCGAGTTCATGATCCGATTCGTGAACAGATGATTCTTTTGATTCAATCTTTTAAATGAAACATTTATTTGGTTTAACGAAACCAGTGTGAATGGTTCACATTAAACTGGATAGATCTGGGGTGTGTTTCCCAAAAGCATCGTTAGCGAACTGTGTTTGTTAAATTACATTGAACTATAACCACATTAAGTTACTTGTGACCATAGTTGCTTTGGGAAACGGGCCCTGTCAATTTTGACTCAGCGATTCTTTTGTGCTGATCGCTTCTCCATAGAGAGGATTATCAGTAAAATAATCACTTAAAGTTTGGTCCCTTCATTAAACAAATCTGATGTTGTTAAAACTAAAATGGAAGGAAAACGCAAATCTTATGACTGGTAGTTGTCACTTTTATTTAGAGTTGGAAAACATAAAAACAAGACTGTAACAACGTTGTAGATCGGGAAGGAGGAGGCGGGAACCGGCGAACATTTAAAGAAAACTTTAATAATAAAATCCAACACAAAACGAAAGTAAAGCGGCAGCCCCTCGCGGACGACTGCCGCACACAAAACACAAAATAAAGTCCAGGCCTGGTCCTCTCTCGTCTTTCACTGTCATCACTCCTCCTTTTATCCTTCCGGAGCTCCTCCGTGGGACTTGAGACCGGTGAGTGGAGCAGGTGTCGCTCACCATCAATTACTCCACCGGCCTCGCTCCGTTCCCATGGCTCTCGGCCCCGCCCCCACTCGTCACATACCCCCATCGC
>NW_015553274.1:299068-306556 GCF_001515605.1 Sinocyclocheilus anshuiensis
CATCAATTACTCCACCGGCCTCGCTCCGTTCCCATGGCTCTCGGCCCCGCCCCCACTCGTCACATACCCCCATCGCAGGCCGGGGGGTACTCCCGAGACTTACTAGACTTATTTTGTTACTGTAACGGGGCTGACAAGACGTGAGACGTGCGGATCCATGTGCAAGCTTTATTAAAAGCAGAGGAGGTCAGAAACACAGGCAGGATCGAACAGTGGGTGATTGAACGGAAGTCCATGGACAGGATTCGTGACAGTTACCTTGTAGGGCTTTGTTTTTAAAAATAGGGAAATTAGCTTGGCTGAAATGCTCAAACAACTCGGAAAATAGTAAAACCAACATGACAAAAATCGTGATAAAACCATGAATCGTGATTTTCCTGAAAAAATATTGTGATATGACATTTTTGCCATATTGCCCACCCCTAAATAAAGGCAGCCTCGGTGAGCATGAGATACTTTCAGAAACACTGAAAAATCTAACAGATCCAAAACTTTTGAATTACAGTGTACATGAATTCTGATTTGTTATGGAAATAAAAGGCTCCTACTATTTAGGCAAGTTCATCCCAGAGGGACCTTTCTATGAAACACTAATACTGTTGTTTGATTCAGAATGATGTGAAATTGTTGGCTTTTCTTTGCCTCTCACTCAGGTGTCAGGAAGTGAAAATAGAGCCAACGGATTTCTGCCACCTCACACAGGAATAAATTACATTTTAAAACATAGTAAAATATAATAATAATATCACTCTTTTACTGCATTTTTGATCAAATAAATGCAAACGTCTTATTTATTAACTTATAAACATGAAAAAAATCTTACTAAATCTGTATCTATAATCAGCATTCTTCACTTTTTATTCTTCTTCTTATTATTTATTAAATTGCAATTCATTCAGGGAACCTTTGGACATAATGAAGTTTCTTTAGAGGCAGTATTTTAAGGAATGTGTCTTAAAATACTACCTCTCACTAGTTTTTGGAACACAGCTGCACATCACAGAATGCTTGTGTGTCATTTTAAATGGTTGACTTTAGAAAAACGACATCTGTGAATGTAACTGACGACAGAGTAGTGCAGTTAGAACCATTTAAATTTAATTCAGGTTTTATGAATGAGTTGAAAAGGTTATAAACCCTGTGAAAAACCTGCAATGCTGTGAAGTTACTGTAAAGCCTGCCAGTCCTCTGTATTGAGAATGAATGCTCTCGGGGGTTGAATAGCGATGACTTTTCCATCCCTCACCTCACAAACTCTCTGATCATCTCACACACACTCACAACAGGCTGATAGCGATGCCCAGTCACTCTCAGAATGTCAGTGCAGTGTGTTGGGTCAACAGAACAGGAGGAATTCAATACTTCCTCTGTCACATCCAATAATTAAGAATGCTTACTTTGAGCACGGCTGTATTGATCTCTTCCACATTTGAATATATTTCTCAGTGAACACAACAATGTAGCATAGCATTCCAGCTGTGACTGTGGCTCCCAACAAACAAAACTCTGAAAAATGAGACATTTCTGTTTCAAAACATCCTACGTTGTTGGGTGGATCAACACCATAATCAAACATGGGGCGCTTCTGCTTTGCATGGCAGATATTTTGCAGTCTGCCTTGTGGGTGGCCAGTCACAATAGTCCCGTCTCTCCCACTCTGTAGGGAAAACCAAATACAATCAGGTGTCCAAACACAGAGCAACTCTCCAGAGTCCGTCTTCAGGGGCCCACCATGGCTAGAGTGCAGCTACTTTTACCAGCATAGTGGAGGAGTGAGCTCTGGTATTGTTCTCCAGTCAATGGTCCTCTATAAACCTTAGGCCAACTCTAACAGAGAGAACTCAAGCATATATAACCATTATTGGAACTTGATCAGAGATGGGGTACAAGGTTTTCTGTTGCGCTTATGCAACAAAAGCATTCTTCTCATTCCTGAGGACAGGGACGGATGCACCTTGACAAGACAATCAAAGTCATTCTCCTTTCTGGAGAGTTATAATGTGATCCTTTGATTATTGGGTGAGAACAAACTGTTGTTTTGGTTCAATGAATGTGGTTGACAAGGAAAGGTTGATTTGTTGTTGTTTGTCGTTTTTTTTGCGCAGCGTACTTTGGTACGCAGAAGGTTTCTGTCTTCTCTGTATTTTAATGATATTAGTGTTTTTGTTTTTTTTTTGCTAGTTTATTTCTTATTTAAAAATATAAAAGGATAAAAAAAAAGAATACCAGTAATTTATTTAGATTTAAATTAAAATATTTATTTAAATTTAAATTCAAATTTTGTTATCATTTACTCAACTTCATGTTGTTGCAAACCTGTATGACTCTTTTCTTCCATGGAGCACCAAAAAGAGAAATTTAACATAATGTGTGAGCTGCTCTCTCCTATACAATGAAAATAGATAGAGCTGTCAAGTTCCAAAAAGACAAAAAACACCATAAAGTATCAAAGTAGTCAATATGATTTTTGCATTATACCAAGCCTTCTGAAGCCACACAATAGCTTTATAAGGAACAGAGTGAGATTTAAGTCATCATTCACTGAAAATCTTCTGAATGTTCTGCTGTTTTGTTTTCTTCAGAATAAAGAATGTCATACAGGTTTGGAACAAAATGAGGGTAAGTAATGCCAGATTGTTCATTTAGGGGGAACTATTCCCTTTAAAAATGTTACACTCTGTATATTTCAGTAGTTCAAGACTAATATGTGCAGATCTCGTCTCTTTATAGTCTCAAAGGTGGCCCAGTCCTTCATGTAGAGCAGCATTGCTCCGTGGCTCGGCAAGAAAAAGGTCATGGGTGTGATAAAAGCCAGTTCAGGCAAGACGACAGCTGCACAAACTCAACTCTCACTGCTTGGTCAACCCTGAGCTTGGACCTGACCTCTGACCTCTCGCTATGGGTTGTCTGTATAGTATCATGACACGGGAGGTCAGGTTTGTCAGGTATTCCAGAGGGAATCTAAAGCTACAAAATTGGAGCAATTACACCCTTATACTGTGTGACATAGTTCTGATGTATTGCCTATAGGAATTTCAGGTGGTCTTCTTTTAAAAGACCATAAAGTTTTATGTAAAAACAATAACAATTGGCTTCAAAAATATACCTAAAACAACATTTGATCAATTTAAAAAATATTTTATTTGTGTTTGAGTCCAAATTTAAAACTGTCATGGTTTGTGGAATCAGCTTCAAAAACAAGACATGCAATCATTCAAACCAGAGACCTGAAATGAAGCAGAATGTTATCTAGGCTGCAGCTGTATCTAATATAATACATATCTATGAAGCTTTTATGGCGGTGCTTCATCAATGGGCTATGTGTTAGAAGTTGACGGGAACTCCCCTGGGACGCCATCCTCCAAGAGCTGCCTTCTAGCTGGCAGAATCTGCACAAATCCACCTTCTGCAAGTTCATATTCTCTCTTTCTCATTCATCTCATCTACTGTCATTTCTTTTGATTTGCTTGCTGATGATCTGATGGAGCAGCATAACTCATGATAGCAGCTGTCCCATTTACTGGAAATGTCTTGTTTGCTCGCACAGAAATATACTATTTAAGGCACAGTAATCAAAATGTGGTTATTTATTTATTTATTTGAATATGTAAGTTATTTATTTATAGTTATTAATTCATTTGAATAGGTAAATATTTAATTCATTCATTCATTAATTCATTCAAATGAACATTATTTGTCATGGAGCATTAAGGTCCATTTTTTGACTGTAAATAATATTTTATACTCTAAGTTGATTGGCCTGTACTTTTTAAACACATTATTTTACTGGTAGGTGTTCTCACTTTCCACTGGCACCATTTTATGGCCCATGGACTCTTCTATTTTCTTTAAATTCTGAAAAAGCTTGCATACTGCTGACTGTCTTGGCCACACAAGATTCTCTTGTTGCTACAAACATTCAGTCACTCCAGTGTTCCAGTTCCAGTGTTTGCATTTCCAGATCAAAAGACCAATCCACTGATGAAAGTTATTTTCGATATTTTGTTTTTTTTTTATGTCACGAATATCTGGGTACAAGATATATAAAATTATATAATAATACTTCAAGTTTAATGCTTATTAATACACTAACATGAGCCTGTCAATATGTTTTAGGCTTGTGACGGATCAGCATCGGAGAGAGAAAACACAAACACTTCTCGCTACAAGCAAAATCATTTAACTCCACTCTCTATTCCACTTTCAGTTGACACTGTTTTCTTACTCTGAATGACAATAACCACATGAAATAACAGTTTAATGCAAATATTAGTAAGCAATGTAGTGTGAATGTACTGCATTTCAAATGCAGGACTTTGTGTTTGCCTATTCAGTGGATGACATCTCCTGCATTGGAAGAGTGGTGTTTAGTCCCTTATTTTTAAAAAGTATGTGGCATTGGAAATGAGTTTGTTTGGATGACTGCCGCTTGTTTCTCTAACACCAGATTTTGCCTGGATTTCTTGTATGGGATACTGTGTTCTTGCCGATGATTTGTGACCAGCGTGCGTGAAATTCACGCTTTACCCCTCTCCTCACCTGCAGAAGTGAATGTGTAGCTATCAATCGAACTGACAAGTGCCGTAAAACATGTGGATTTAACAGGCCAGCTACATCTCAATGAGAAGCAGTCTCAATGTTCCAGCAGAGTGGCTGCATATAGGCACTTCCCTCTACCATCTTCACCTCACACTTTACATGTACATAAAACAATAGCTAGGCAGGGCATCTGAATGTGCCTCCACTTCCATAAGGACAAGATGTATCATCGTCATTGCAAATGAACAAATAAACTGATCATATAATGACAATTATAAATTGGTTATTTTAAAAACAGAAAAGATTTGCTACCATTTGTGGCCAGTAAGATTTTACCTCTTACCTTTATTGAGCAAGGAGGTGTTAAATTTATTAAAAGTGACAATACCTTGCAAAAGATTTCTTGTTCGAATAAATGTTGTTCTTTTTAACTTTTTATTCAGCAAAGAATCCTAAAATGTATCACGGTTTCCACAAATATATTCAACAACTGTACATTGATGGTAATAAGAAATGTTTCTTGATCATCAAATTAACATTAAAATTATTTCCGAAGGACATGTGAAACTGAACACTGCCATCACAGGAATAAATTACATTTGAAAATATAAAAAAATAGAAATTTTCTGTTACATACTATAGTTTTCATTTAAAGGGATAGTTCCCCCAAAAATCACCCTCATGCAGTTCCAAATCTGTAAGACCTTTGTTCATCTTCGGAACACAAATTAATATTATGCTATTAAGATATTAAGCTTCATAAAATTACAGTTGAACCACTGATGTCACATGGACTATTTTAATGATGTTCTTACTACCTTTCTGGGCCTTGACCGTGGTATTGCGTTGCTGTCTATGTAGGGTCAGAAAGGTCTCGGATTTCATCAAAAATATCTTAATTTGTGTTCCGAAGATGAAAGAAGGTCTTACGGGTTTGGAACGACATGAGGGTGAGTAATTAATGACAGAATTTTAATTTTTGGGTGAACCCGTTGTCAAAATTACAGATAACTCATATGGTACATGGATATAATAAGACCCTTGTGTTCAGATTTTCAGTTTAATTTTTTTTATACTGTCCTAATTAAGCTATATAATTTACATATACTGTACATATTACACAAGAAAAAAATTATTTTATTTACAAAAACAATTCTGTTTGAAATATTGCATCTCCTTGGTTCTCTTTATGGTGTTCAGTTTTCTGGATGATCAGTCCTTGTTTATATGTTTTGTGAAAGTCCCTGCTTTGTTCTTAGTAAATTAAAATATTAATAAAATATTAAATGAAAAATGAATGAATATTTATTTATTTATTTTTAAAACAGTCTTACAAAAGTCCAAAAACAACACTGGACCCCACTGACTTTCTTTGTATGGGCAAAAAATAAAAATAAAAATCAATGATCTCCTTTCGTGTTCCACAGGAGAAAGACAAAAAAAAAAAGTTTGGAATGACATGATGGTGAGTAAATGATGATAGAATTTTCAATATTGGGTGAATATTTGGCCCCTCAACAAGTTTTGACATGGCCTTTTTCCCATGCTGTACTTTTGAGTTCTCTTTGTGTCTCCAGTTTGACCCCGTGATGTGAGTAATTTGTTTCAGTGATACTCACAACGATCTCCTTCGGAGCAATGCCCTGGCTTGATATTTGTCATTGGGGCATCGCACAGGCAGTGATCGAAGCCCTAATGCAATTGACTACCTGCTGCTTCTGACATTAATAAAGATGGAACATGCGCAGGAAATTAAAGCCTCACTTTCCCATTTTAATGAGATCGTATCCATCACACTTTGCTCTTTAACCCCGAGCACCACTGGAACACTTCAATAGGAGCTAAATCAGCCTCCATACCAGTGCCTTTTCCCTCCCCCTTCTTTTTATATCAATTTCTCCTTTCACTTTGCCCACTTTTCGGTCTCTCGCCATCATGCTGTCATTTTCCCTCTCAGCCTCCCTTCCTTCTCTGTCCTTAGTTTCCCTCCCTCTGTTTCTGCAAATGTCATTCTCAGATCCAAGCGACCACGGCTTCATGAGGTGTTCGTTTTCCATCTGTGCTACAGCGGCAGGCTGTGAACCTGACTGAGCTCTTCCCAGCACGGCCTACATTATTTATGAATGCTTCTTTCACATGTCTGTGTGCCTGATCAGTTGGCTGAATGGCTTTCTCTCTATCCTCAGAGGTGACTGAGTACCGTGGCCCCGAGGTTAAACAGAAGTGACCTGCTTTTCAGCTTCCAGGATGAGAGAGTGTGAGGTCAGAGCTCAGCGGTTCACTGAAGACAGAAATATGTGGATGCCCCACTTTCTGAAAACTCAGTGGTGAGTGACACCACGACACTGTGGCCTCCATAAGAGGGCAGTAGTGAGACAGTCCTGGTGGTAATCTGACATATAGATAAGCATTATGGACCTGGAGTTCAGTTACTTTGTATTCTTCAGTGTGGGTGTTCAAGGTAGATGGGGGCAGACTGTCAGTACACAAGAGCGCTTCATGAGTCTGGTGAGGGACGCTTTCATCAGTGTTGAGGACCTGGATCAAAAGAACTTAATACTCAGAGCCAGTCTGCCTTATTGTTATTGTCAGACTTTAGCAGTTTGAGGCAGTCTACTCTATTTACAGACAGACAAAGAATTAGAGGAATCAGACCAAAGATGACTGTCTTTTTAGGTAGCATCTTCCCTTTCCACATCTGTTGGTTTTACTGTTGACCATGACCTTTTTTTTTCATTTTGCAGTTAAAGTTTTAGGTGATTTGTGATAAAACAGTGACACACACACATAGATAGATAGATAGATAGATAGATAGATAGATAGATATAATAGCAGAAAGTGTGAGTGAGGGGCAGGTTTAGGGGAAGAGGATAAAAAATACAGTTTGTACAGTATAAAAACCATTACATCTATGGAATGTCCCCACAAAAAATGGAAACCTATGTGGGG
>NW_015553274.1:306881-309693 GCF_001515605.1 Sinocyclocheilus anshuiensis
ATAGATAGATAGATAGATAGATAGATAGATAGATAGATATAATAGCAGAAAGTGTGAGTGAGGGGCAGGTTTAGGGGAAGAGGATAAAAAATACAGTTTGTACAGTATAAAAACCATTACATCTATGGAATGTCCCCACAAAAAATGGAAACCTGTGTGTGTGTGTGTGTGTGTGTGTGTGTGTGTGTGTGATTAAAAAAAAAAAAAGAAATTAATACTTTTATTCAGTAAGGATACATTAAATGTAACAAGTCACAGAGTAAAGATTTCTGTTTCAAATAAAAAATGTTGTTCTTCTGAACTTTATATTATTTATCAAAGAATCATGAAAAAAAAAATGTATCACATTTTACACAAAAAATATTAAACAGCACAACTCTTTTCAACATTCAAACAATACATGTTTCTTGAGCAGCAAGTCATCATATTAGAATGATTTATGAAGGATAATGTGACACTGAAGGCTGGAGTAATGGCTGCTGAAAATCCAACTTTTCCATCACAGGAATAAATTACATTTTTAAATATATTAAAACAGAAAACAGTTATTTTAAATTGTAATGATATTTCAAAATATTACTTTCATTTCTGTATTTTTGATCAAATAAATGCAGCCTTGGTGAGCATTTGTGTACATAACAGTGACATTTATTTGTTTATTATTTATTTATTTGAATATACCATTCACATGAATTGATTGCTATGAATTTTATTCATTATAACTTCAACTGTTGCATCAAAGACAGCATGCTATGACATAAAGGTGCTTAATATATACTGTTTTATGTTAAAATCATCATCAAAACATGAACACTGGTTCCGGCACCATCACAATCAGTGGAAAAGGGGTATGACAGAACCAAAGTTAAAATACAGCATGAGAAGAGTGCACTAGCTGCTTGTACCCACCTCACAGAAGCCACTGCCCTGTACAGATGCAGTAAATTCTGTCCTGCCTGTGTCTCTACATGAATAATACTTAAACACATCCACTAAGTCACATTCTATCACATCATCAACCTCTAATATCACCTAATGTAAGAAATACACAGAGTTACAAACTGATTGCCAGCATAAAATGCAAAATAAGATTTTGTGGGCAGAGAGGCAGTAAAGTCTGTTTTTAATACATTGATGCATTTTATCACAATGCAGTGTAAAACTGGGACACATTAGAAGGGACTGTGATATAATGGGCAATAAAACATGACCAGTTATTTAGAGTAAGTCTGGGTGTACACAGCTACCTGCAGGCACTTACAATAAGCTAATATAACTGCCATATAAGTGTTGTTTGTTTTTTGTAGCACAATATCTGGCATTATGTTGTACACAACTGCATTATTTGCAGGAAGTCTGCTTGCTCTGTCTAGGACTACATTTTAGATAATGGAGCTGTTGCCGTACAGTGTGGTGGAAGACCATAGAGGTGACAGGAGAGTTCAGAAACATGGCCGGAGGAAACATTTTCTGTGGTATAACGGACGGCCATTGTATGACAGCAGCTCATAAATGCCAAAAGCTTTTGTATTTTGTGACTGTTTAAGTCAGTTGGTTTTCAACCCAAGTGGTGCTGATAAGCTTCTCGCAGTTTTATTTGGTCCTGTGGCGATATTATTGCTCACCTAACAGAGGTGAGGTTATTGCTTTGCCTGATGGGAAACCACCCCACTTCCCTTCTTTTCCCCCCTCTCAAGTGGCTCTATAACCTGGGTCTGGCCGGCCTCCTTCTGCCATTCTTATTTCCCTCGGGAACACTGAATCAAATTTCCAATGACCCTCACAGGAGAAAATTTGGTCAAATGGGCTATCACAGGGAGCGAAGTCTCATCAGCATAACACCAAACGAATAAAGAAAAAGGAGAGAAATGAGTTCAGAGCAGGATTGTGTGTGACCTGTTTAAAGAGTGTAAACCTCTTCACCCACACTTCAGGCATCAGCTCAAAATAAAAGACAAAGTGATGAACGACAACAGTCATGTTTTAGTTTGGGTGTTTCTTCGACTATAAGCACTTTTGGAAAATAAACTCACACTCTTAATACTTTTCACACTCATTTTTTTTTTGTTAATGAATATTTCCACCATGTAATTTCCATCAAATTAGTTATTAGATAGCATTCTGTGATAGAAATTAAATTGACTTTTTTTTTTTAATAAAATGGTTAAGTCTGTTGTCTTATTTCATAGCTAGTATTTTTGTATAATATACAATTACGCTATTGTTCAAAACTTTGGGGTTGGTAAAATTTTATGATTTTATAAGAAGCCTCTCATGCTCACCCAGGCTGCATTTATTTGAGCAATAGTTAAAAACAGTAATATTGTGAAATATTATTACAGTTTAAAAGAACGTCTAGGTTACTTGTGTAACCCTCGTTCCCTGAAGGAGGGAACGGAGACGTTACGTCAGTCGTGACTGACGAATTGGGATCTAGCCCGAGAGCCCAATCACCTTCGAGTGTTAACTAAACAAGCCAATGACAGTTGGCGTGCATGTTTCGCCACGCGCACCCTGCCCCGCAGCGCGGGTATAAAAGGAGAGCGCGTGCAAACGCACATCAGTTTTTCGCTGAGGAGCCGAGACTAGACGGAAGGCGTGGACTACCTCTCCCGGCGGCGGCGCTTTGCGGTAGCAGCTGCACGGCAATAGCGCGGTCGACCGGAGGGATGTCCGCATACCCTTGGGCCGCTCCCCCATCGAGGGTGGTGAGGACGGAGGAGGCACTAAGTCCGTTTCGGGCAGAAAAAGGTGCCCTCCAAGACTTCGTGACCTCCTCATGCACTTCCGGGAAGAATGGCACCGGAGGCGG
>NW_015553274.1:309976-313919 GCF_001515605.1 Sinocyclocheilus anshuiensis
AAAAAAAAAAAAAAAACACAGCTGGAGGTGCAAAGGCGAGCAAGGGCACCCAAACTTTCCAAGTGGCAGAAATATGGGCGTACAGGAGAAATTGCTGTTAACATTTGAATTTAAATTCCATTATGGAATGGAAATCATTCCTTTCATCTTTAAAAAATGAAAACAGACGTCGGCGAATAGCAGAAGTCATGTTCCATGACCAATGGAAATATTCTACAATTTCTGTTTAGCATTTTCATCACATTACTTTCACAAACAATATGAATAAGCTAATGGGTATGTGAGCCGGAACAAAGATATTGCTTCTTTATTTGATAAGTTGATGACAAGTGAAAATGCTCAAGTGGAAGAAAAGCCGGCTTTGGGTATGTAGAAGTAAGATGATAACCATTAATGGCCCACACTGTCCTGATGTTACCTGGCTCCGTAGGAGCTCCAAAGCACTTTCAGCTCAGCAGTAGTTTAATTGGGCTTCTGAAATATTCATGAGTCCTGACCACAGAGCTTTACCATTATGATGATGAAAATGACCGCCAGACGATCCCAATAAATGTCAATAAGATGTCAGAGCCCACAGTCAGGGAACAATTCACTGAGCCATTGGAAAATGTAATAGCAATTAACATGTTAAGTGCAAGGCCGCACCACATCCAATTGCTTGTCAAGAATCGGGGCAACTAATGCTGTGGTCAGAGGCTGAGTTAGCATAAATGGGTTTGACTTTCTCTGGATCAGATAGTTTACATGCTGAAAAATGGCTTCTAGTCACTCAAGGATGACTGTATTGATTTTAAAGGTGCAGTGACTGTTTGTTTATTTATCAGTTCGAATCAGTTAAATCCAATTGCAGTTTTATTTTCCTAAACTATGCAGCGTTTATAGACAGTGTTACCATAGCAATTAGAAACTTGTGATGTTATGTGAATATAATGAATCAAATTCATAGCAATCAATTAAGCAATAAGTCTCTTATGCTTACCATTTATTTGATCAAAAATACAGTAAAAACAGTAATATTGTAAAATATGATATAATACAATTTCAAATAACATTTTCAATAATGTTTTCTGTTATATTTTAAAATGCAATTTATTCCTGTGATGGCAAAGCTATGGAAGCTTGTTTCTGCCATGGGATAAAAAAAAAAAAGAAAGTAATTTGGACTTTTTATCTCACAATTAAGACTGTTTTTTTCAATTCTGAGTTTATATCTCAAAGTTCAGACTTTTTTTTTCTCAGATTTGCGAGATAGAAAGTGACATATAATCTCAGAATTCTGAGAAAAAAAGGTCAGAATTGTGAGATGCAAACTTGGAATTGAGTTTATATATCAAAAGACTTGCGATAAAAAGTTGCAATGATCTTTTTATTTTTTATCCTGTAGCAGAAACGGGCTTCGTCACTAAGCTGAATTTTCAGCAGTCATTACTCCAGTCTTCAGTGTCACACGATCCTTCAGAATTCATTCTAATATGCTGATTTGGTGCTCAAAAACCTTTCTTATTGTTATCAGTGTTGAAAACAGTTGCTTAACTTTTTTTTTTTTTTGTGGAATCCCTAATGCTTATTTTTCAGGATTCTTTGATAAATAGAAAATTCAAAAGAACAGCATTTACTTGAAAGCGAAATCTTCTGTAACACGTCTTTACTGTCACTTTTGATCAATTTAATGCATCCTTGCTGACTAAAAGTATGAATTTCTTTTTAAAAAATCGTACTGACAGTGGTGTAATGCAACAAAGTAACAATACTTCGTTACCGTACTTAAGTATTTTTTTGGGAGAATCTTTACTTGAGTTTTAATATTTCTGTCAAATTTCACTTTTACTATACTACATTTCCAAATTAAAATGCATAATTTTACTCCAATACATTTCCGCGAAGCATATTCGTTACTTACTACAAAATAAAGTCGGAAGAACACACAGACTGCAAGAAAGCAGGTTTGACGAATCGGTGGTCTGGCGCTTGCAAGTTAGATTCCTAAAAAAACACCTTTGCTCGTGTGGAAACAAGTGCTCGCACAACCGTGGCTGATTTAATTTTCCACTCAAGTCAAGGCTGGGGTCTGTGATATACAGTATGTCGTCTGTGATAATACGGTAAGTGTTGTTTAAACAATGTGCGATCTGACATTATCACAAAAACACATAGAAAGTCCATGCATACATTATGTAATTTAGTTTATTAAAACGCATTAATTCAAGGCATTCTAAATTGTAGGCGGCAAAAATGCCCTTGTATGTCTTTTGTATTATATAATTTAATATATTTAATTTACATCACGAAGAGTGCCGTTTTTCCTCCAGATGTCATGATAACAAATGTAATACTGGTTTTATACAAGTTTAATAAAGTTAGCATCAAGTGAGTTACATTTTAGATACAATATTACCTGTTGTTGCTGTTTTTTGCCAATGAAAATAGTTCCAAACAAAGATCACAACGCTGTTTTGCGTCTGAGCAACACACAGGACTTTTTGCTTTTTGAACGAATCGGTTGAATGAATGAATCGGTGACTCACTCATAACCACACGGTGCGTTCCAAACGGGATATATCGCCCTCTGAGGGGCACTTCGGAGTGAAAACAATCATGGCTGCCATATTGAAGGGTCATTCCAAACCGAAGTGCTCAAAAGGCCCTTCGGAATGCAGGATGTACAACTGATGGACACTTTGGGCCACCATGATCAGAGTTCGACTTCGCCTATAAATGTATGTATAGTATTTTTCTATAATAACGTTACTGTAACATTTTTACGAGTTAGATTTGGTACATTATTATGGTCAAAACGACATTGTACTTCAACAAATGACTTTACAGCTACCTTTATCAGTCCATTCAAATGTTTCAAATACATAGACACAATATACATTACAAATACATATTACATTACATATACAAATATACATTATATTTAACGTAAAAGACAACTGGGGGTCAACAGCGTACAAAATATATGATGAAGGCACCTCCTTGATCGTCTCGTTAAGACGACGCAGAAGTGCGTTCCAAAAAAATTGTTTTTTTGATCCCTACACCCTTCATCCCTTCAAAGCTTTCACTCTGGAGGGTAAACCCTTTGAATGGATTAAGGCATAGGGAGGTGCCCTTCCGAATGGAACGCAGGAACAGTCAAATGCTTCCTCCCTGAATGAATCAGCCGTTTGAATTAATCGTTTGAATCTCATTGACTCACTCATTAACAGTGACTTGCTGCCACCTACTGGCGGTTTTCAGTGTTGGGGGTAACTCTTTATAAGTAATGCGAGTTATGTAATCAGATTACTTTTTTCAAGTAACTAGTAAAGTAACGCATTACTTTTTTAATTTACAAGAAAATATCTGAGTTACTTTTTCAAAAAAGTAATGCCAGTTACTTTTTCCCATTTATTGACTGACAGCTCTCCTGTCCCCATATTGGGAGAAATCGGGAGTACAGAGGCGTTGTGTGCGCTGTGTGAACATGATGTTACTGTAGTTCTAGACTAAATGTGAATGTGCATTAATTCACCCCACTCACAAAAAACAGATTTAGTATTCATCAAAATGAATTAAAACAGTGAAATGCAAACTCAGAATATGACGCAAACCTGCAATAATTAAATATGTTAAATAACACAAATGTATCCAATCCCATTTTATTAACCAATATCTTTGCTGCTGACCTTTGATGATCCAGTTCAACCATACTAATAAGCAAAAATGACTTTAGATAAACTAACAATTGTGCTTAGTTTTTTTATTGCTGAAGAGTGTTTCTTCTCCTGCGTTCTACTGTACAGACGTGAATTTACTTTTGCTTCAGCCTGAGGTTTATTCATTACACTTTTTGGTGTGAAAGGGCTTTTATATTTGCTACAAATAGAACTTCTTATATTAAAAACAATCAAGCCCTGCTCATATTTAAAAAGTAACGCGAAAGTAACGCAAAAGTAAT
>NW_015553274.1:314094-323098 GCF_001515605.1 Sinocyclocheilus anshuiensis
TGTGTCAGTAAGCAGCGCATTAATATAGAATGGTAATTAAAGTCTAATGCACACCAGCACACCAGTATAGGTGTGTGCATTGTAGGAGCTAGACGACTTATGATGACGTGTGACGGCATAGTAGTGGTGTCCCAATTCTTAGGGGAATATTTTCACCCCTACAAAGGGGAAGGGTCTTGCTGTTCAAACTGTGTATAAACATTTTTTTTAAATATATTTATTTTGCTATTTTTCCATTTTGCATTTACTTTTACTCTCAATACTTAAGTATGTTTAATATATATAAAAAAAATACTTTTCATTAAGTAAAATATCACATATATTAAAACTTTTACTCAAGTAATATTCTAAACGGTTACTTCAACTTCTACCTAAGTCATTTTCTGGTAAGATATCTGTACTTTTACTTAAGTGTGGCTTTCAGGTACTTCATCCACCACTGCATACTGACTTCGAAATATCTCCTATTGTGATAGGATCGGACAAAGTTTGGGAAAAATGACATCACTTTTAAATATTTGTAGCCTTCACGTTTCCACAGAGGCTGCAGAGATAACATATAAAGCACCAGCAAATAACAGCTAGCTTTATTTTTACTTTGAGTTGCAGAAAGTGAAGGAGGTTACACTGATTACACTGCAGCACCATATGTTTGAGTCCTAAAGCCGCTGCTTTAAAGAGCAGATGCAGGAGTTTGTGAGGCAGGCCAAGGGGAGAGGAGCAGCAGGGGTGTTACAGTATAACCTGCTGAGTGTCAAATCTTCACCCTTTCTCAGCAAAACGCAGGGCACGGTGTCAACTCCAGCAGCAGAGAGCCAATATCAGCCTGAATCCCCTCCAATAGAAAATCACAATGGAGTTTTACTAGATCAGCTTTTATAGGGGAGAGAGATGCACAAATGTATTAGTGTGTACAGCCTGTGTACAGGATATCTGTGGTTTATATATTAATCTCATAAATTGTTCTCTAAAACACACACGCAGCAGTGAACTGCTCTGTAATACAGTCTCAGCATTTAGGATTTATCACACCTAAAGTTTTTTTTTTTCTCCCACCCAACATGCAATATGGGGTTTGAATTATTAGCTGGTGCTATTAGTAAATTGCATGATGATCACATCATCACTATCAGCATCTAAAATCAAATTTGCCTCCCGTTATAGCACATAAAACACTCAGCAATAAACTAACAGCACAAGAGTTATTGGAGAACTACTGCTGGATGGATGATGAGACTACAAAATGTTGCCAAAGGCACAACATAATTTATAGTTTATGATGATATGTCTGTTTGTGATGATTTAAAGTTTTTCTTGTGTGGGTTGTTGGTGGATATATAGAGGTTAGTCGGGTTGTTGTTGGTGTGTCGAATTACAAGTGGTCATCAAAATGCTATTTCAGTCTGGTTTAGGGGTCAGCTGTAAGAATGAAGGGAGGGTCTCAAACCAGTTGACGGAACGGTCACTTTTCTTTTTGGGCCACTGCTGCACTGCAGCTAAAAATTTACATTAATTGACCTCATACATCAGTTGTTGTGCCTTGGAAACTTAAATATTTGTTTTTTTGTGATGTATTGAACGTTGTTGCAAATTATGCCAATTTGTCATTAAGATAATGTTACATAGAGAAAAAAAATCAGTAAGAATGTGTTCAGTAACATTCAGTAATGTTTTGTATCATACAGCATATCACCTTTTGCAACAAAGGTTTGCTTATGAGTTTATGCAGTTACATTATAGCTATATCATTTCTAGCTTGTTGCAACTGTTTGTAAAGAAAATAATTGTAGTGAACAAAAAATTTGGGCCAATAATTTGGGAAATAAATTTAACAACATTATTGCTATTAACTACAACATTATTATTGACATTTTTAAGTTTTACATTCTCAAATCTTAAATATTTTGAATAAAAAATAAAATACATTGCAAAAATAAAAACTTTTTTTTTTGTTTGTTGTGGGTTCAGTGAAAATGTTGGCAGAACAATTATTGTAAAGCTCTAAAATGACAAATATCACAAATATATTTCAAGTCTTTTGAAGCCATATTTATCAGCATTCCTGTAGTTCAAACAGCAGAGTATGGCGCTACCAACCTGTGGTCATGGGTTCGATTCCCAGTTAATGCATGAACTGATAAAATGTATACCATGAATGCAATGTAATTTGCTTTAGAGAAAAGCATATGCCAAATGCATAAATGTAAATGTGATAGCTTTGTGTGATGAAAGCACTGAAAATGTCTTGCTTAACCTTTTTGCCTCATGAGTTATTCAACAGGTATTCAACAGCTGTTGATGGTTTTAGTTTTTAGTTCAAACTAAAACCATATTCTTGCTAAAAACTAAAATCATAATAAAAAAAACATTTTCATTACTTAAAATAAAATATTAAAAAACGTATTTTATTTTAAAAAACTATAAAAAAAAACTAAAATACTACTGAAATAAGTGGTTGTTGCCACTGCTGAGCAAAATACAAAAGGCATAGCTTAATTTAGCCTTGTCTGAGCTTCATCCTCCATTTCTAAAGTTTTCCGATGTGTTTCTTTCAGATCTCTATGAAGAGTGGGCAGCTCTGTGCTTCAGTGCAGGGTCAGTGAGTACATTCACCCAGAAAAAGGCATTCTATTAACTCCTAACCAAAGAGCATTACTAAACTTTTCAGACCATACTCACTAAAGCATTCTTTGAAAGCTTTTTCTGTTGAATCAATTTTGAACATTTTATCTGACAGCATACAGCTAAATCTGTTCTTGTAGACAGAACAGAAGCAAGTACAAGCTGTTATTCTCAGATATTATTCCGTATGTCTGTGCATTATTGATCATGGCCATAAATCATATAAAAATTTAGCCATTCCATGATAAAGAATTCCAAGCAGAACCCAAGCAAATTCTGTAATTTTGGAGACGGAGTTGAGATACAACTTTAGGAACAAGAATTATTGTTTATGACGTGTGTAAAGGCTTTGCACGTATCCAAACATTGTAAAGTAAAGCTAAAGTCATTAAGCTCTGGGAATTCTGTTTATCCATGTCGTCCCAAACAAACCAACTGGCATGAATACAGTTCTTTACTTTGTAACTGCCATATTGACTTGGCTGTTCTCTCAGCGTGTCTGCGTACATGTGTGATTCTTTCTGAAGGCATCTGGGTGATATGAAGAGATAGCTAATTAGCACCAGCAGACAGGTAGCTAGCATTCACCCGCTGAACAGAGGGAGACACACCGCTAAGCTGCCAAGCCCATATATGGAGCATCTTCTGGGCTGCCAGAATAAAGCATGTATGAATGCAGGATGTATCACACGTCAACACATACACTTTCAGTGTTTGTTAATGTATGCTCATTTGACATCCTCTGCAACGCTTGTACATTTCAGGTTCAGAACGAGTGGAGCTGGCGTACTGGCTAAGGATTGCAGGAGGTGTCTTTTGTGATGTATAAAAATACAGTGAGATTGTTATTTGTACAATAGTTCTATGGGTTATCAGAACCAAATGGCAGTTCTTGAGCATATATTCTTCCGTTGATGTGGATGGATCTAAAATAGTCTTACAGAATTTCCTGCACTCGTATTTAGTGGTGCCACCAACCCAATCTCTTGGGAAAATGTATTTAAGAGGTGGCGATTTCATATGAATTTTTTATGATGTGATTCATACAAAAACGTACCATTTTTTGAAAAAAGTAATCTAGAAGATCTATCCCTAAACCTAACCATCAGGGTCTAATCAGATTGTGTGAAAATGTCCAAATGGGATCATACGGATTCATATGAATTAGCTACTAATTTGGCAAAATGTAAAATAATTACGAATTACCATTCAATTTTTTTGGGTGCCGCAGCAGCGTTACTGAATCTACAGCGCAAAACTGATAGCCTGACCATTGTAGTGTGATTGCTGAAATACCTTTTAGTGTATCAAACACATACAGCACAACCAAGGTAGTTTGATTCCTCAACTAAAGATTCTTAAGAGTTGGTTCTTTTTAATGAATCCAACACATACAATGGAATCAGGGTAGTTTGATTCCCCAGCTGAAGATTCATAAGAAAAGATTCTTTTTAGCGAATGTGTAATGTTTGGATACCTGCAAAGACTTTACACGTCATAAACTATAATTTTTGTTCCTAAAGTTGTACCTCAACTCTACCTCCAAAATGACACTGTCTGGACTCAAAATTACAGAATTTGTCTGGGTTCTCCTGTAAAAAACATACTTTAAAAGTCTGTGTTATAACACCTTTTTCAAGAGTTGTTTTAAATTGATGTCCTCCACAATTTGGCCTTTTTTTTGTGAGTGCCAGCAAAGATAACTGTAGCCCTGCCATTCAAAAAAAAAATAAAAAATACTAATATATATATATATATACACAGTGGGTACGGAAAGTATTCAGACCCCCTTAAATTTTTCACTCTTTGTTGAGGCAATGGAACTATTAGGATTGTTAAGAAGAGTCGGAACGTGTGTCATGAAACTGTTTTTATTGAATAAATTCTGCTCACAGTTAGATGTAGGCCACATCTAGCATGTGAAAAACCAATTAAAATCATGACTAGTTCTGACTGCAAATTGAGATTTTGGGTGTAAGCTTATAAACATTAAAAAGTGTATTAAATGCATTTGATGTAGACAAAGATAAAATAATTATGGCCTTAGTGGCCCCCGTTAACAAGAGGCCATCATACAAGACCTGTAATATCTGTAACTTGTTCTGTAGATAGAGTAACCCATTAGTCTGAGGTTATTGATTTTCACAGAAAAACAAATCCACAAACAGATGAGTAGTCAAGCATTCGATACATGAACAAGGTGCAGATGGGCCTCGTCAGCAAACCTGATGCTGGACACATTACAACTCATCTTATTACGCTGCTCTCATTGAAAAAAAAAAACAGCCAGGCAATCAAACAAAACAATTTAGAAGAACAAATCGATGAAACAGCCAGTGTTTATTAGCATTCATTGTTTTTCAACCTTCAATGCCTTCTATTGTTTCATTTGATTGAGTGCGTGTTATTCATATCTGCCATGTATAGTTATATGGTTCTGGATCAGTGCCTAGGAGAGGAAATTGAGCCCAGGTTTAAAACCTACAGAGATATTCTGGCACAAAGTGGAGTTATAGCACTTTTTAAAGGGTACTTTTCACTTTGAGCGATGTTAAATCATATGTCCTAGAATTAAAAATCAGACAGCATCAAAATGATCCAGAATAGTAGACAATTCAGCCTGCAAGATGAGCGTAATAAGCCTACGGTTGACCCAAACATGTAGGCCCAATGTTAAGTGTGTTTGCCACCAATACAAAGCCCTTTTAAAATGCCCTGGAATAATCAGCTGGTCTAAGTCTGAAGAGGCCCTGTGAAACGGACCGCTGCATATGTCTGTTAGCAAGAGCGCAGGGGTTGAATGTGGAGCGCTTAGGTTTAGACCGACGGCTGGAGGGGTATAATGAGACTGCAGTCTCAGCAGGGCTTTGTGCCATGCTGGTTCCTCTGGCTCATCATTCCAGGCCTGATAAATCGGCCTTCTCTAATTGAAGTCCTTGTTAAGGGGCTCTTTGTGGAGATCTCATTTGTGGGTCATGCATGGCCTTTCCTTAAGCTGCCCACAATTCTCAAACAGAAGATTTATAGAGTGTTTTAGCATATGCTAAAGTCATCAGCATGTAAGAGGCTAAAGACAGTAACCATGATTGGTGCAGGGAACATTCTTTTAACAGTCACTGGGAATGTTACTTAACTTTTTTTTGCCCAAAGGCTTTATGAACAGAACAATTATGTAGTTTCAGAGAAATTAAGCACAGGAAATGGGTTTTTAAAAGGTTAATTAACTTAATGGCAGACAGGAATTTACATTATTAAGTAGTGGCATTTATTAGCAGTTTATTTATTACTTAAGTAGTTTATTTTATTACTTAATATAAAAATGTAAAGGCCTCACGGTCCTTGGAGATATGGAGATGGCTTTAAGGAAGGCCAGGTTCAGATATGGCAGAGGCTGTTTAGCATGCAATGCAATCAATAGGTGCAAATGAGGTTCATGGTGGTTCTTCTCAAAAAGATTACTGCGAAATGAACTCAATTACAATGGTTAAAGTGGAAAAGTCAAACACTATTTAGTCGGGCTGAGGTGAGGGATCTGCATTGGTAATATACAGGTGTATTGACAATGACGGGTCACCTGGAAGGGAAGAACTAATTTAATGGAGCAGGTGGATCCATATACCTCCATTTAGTGTTGCCAAGCCAAATGATTTCTGATCCAAACACAGATGGAGATAAGCTACAAGCTGTCTGCACAGTCAAAGAATCAATAATCCCTATCAATTTATCAAATGCTCCCTAATAAGCAGCTGTATACTCAAAGGCTGAACAGATAGATGACGCCAAAACTAATGTGAAATGAGTAAATCTCATGTCTCAGTATTGCTCAGACAAGCAGCAATATCTGATTACATATACATCAAAACACATCATAAAAATCTAATTTTTGCTAATGTCTCAGTCTGAAACATCAGATTTCATGTGTCATGCCCCCTAGATGGACGTATTTAATCATTGCGACGTGTCTTTCTGCTTTTTTAGTGTTTCATGCATGAGCTTCATGTTTTTAAGATGCTATGTCAAGGTAATAGAAGTTCAACTTTTTACACAGTGGCAGCTTATCAAGGTAGCTATGTATCATTTGTCTGCAACATGTCAGATAAGGCACTTACAGTAGCTATTTGCTTGTTAACTCTGACGTCACAGTTTCTGGGTCCAAATGCCATCTGCAATCTCCATATCAAAATCTCATCTTTTATGAATTGTTAAAATATTGGTGCCCAGGACGCTTTGAGTCTGTAGACTCTAGTGTACACTGTGAATTTTTAAAAACTTAGCATAAATGTGTGATGATATGAGTAAAAAGTGCTCATAAACAACTGTTGAGATCTTATTCTCAATTGAAACTAGTAGAGGTTTGGACTTGGACACATTATTCCTTACATTACGACTTAATAACCGGAGAGCCAGTTTTCCATTTAAAAAAATTAACAGATTTGGATATTGCCCTCAAAAATCAAACATAAATTACTAAAATTTCACATGGTGAATCTATATGCAATTTACATTGTCAGTTTGATAACCAACGTGGATGTGCGAGCAAAAACAATTGCAGTCTGCATAGAAAAAAAATCTAATCTATCAACATATAACTTGCAATTTGTTAAAATCCAATCTAAAAAAAATAAATAAAAAAGATTTCCCTTGCAGTGTAAATTTAAAGGGGTCATATGATGCGATTTCAAGTTTTCCTTTCTCTTTGGAGTGTTACAAGCTGTTCGTGAAGATAAGATCCCTAAAGTTGCAAAGACTAAAGTCTCAAAACCAAAGACATATTCTTTATAAAGGTTAAGACTCGTCCACGCTCTCCTAAAACGCCTCGTTTAAACACGCCCCCACATGTCTACGTTACTGTGTGGGAAGATTTGCATAACGCCGCCCAAATGTTCACGCAAAGAAAGAAGGCATAACTTTGATTCTCGCTGTAGTATTGTTGCTGCTGCCATGTCGTGGAGACGCTGTGTGTTACGTTGTGAAAGCGAAACTACTTTGTTTGGTCTTCCAAAAGAGGACACAACTAGAAATCAGTGGTTAAGTTGTATTTACAACACTGTTCCAGAACCGTTCAAACCAAATATTCAGATGTGTGCAACGCATTTTACAGAGGACGAGGACTGTTTCCTGGGAGAGTAGCCTACAATGCCGGTGTTCTGACAAATAAAGCTGACTCACAGCCTGTAAGTACATTTTCATATTTAAAGGATTTGCCACTGACTATTCAAACGCGAGTTTTTAGCAGTGTAGAGCAGTGGTAGTTGTTTGTCATTTCTCCAATCACAAATGCAGACATGGTTTTATGTTTACGCAGCGCGATGCAACGTAAACGCGTAAAAAGACAGTATAAGTCATTATAATCAGTAATTATGTCCCCACTGGATGTAACAAATGCCTCATTTATAATGGCTTTTAATGTTTTTTGGCTCATCGCTCCGGGACACAGCATCACAGTATGGTAAGGGGCGTAACATTTCCTTTAGCAACATGTTCCTGTAGCAACATGCTTGAGGTATTCGGCCAATCACAACACACTGGATAGCTGGCCAATCAGAGCACACCTCGCTTTTCAGACATGTGTTTTTTTTTAACCTTAAACCACATAAAAACATTTCGTTACACCAAATACACAAAATAATGTTCTTTTTTAGCAACGTCATATGACCCCTTTAAGCCTATATTCTGAAAAAAGCAGATACAACTGTGAAAAGGCATTTAAATAGCTATTGCAATCATGCCAGAACTCTCATTAAACTTGCCTGATCATGTTTACCTCCAACACGCTGCTACTGTACAAGACCTCTTTTCACAACAACAGACAAAGATAACTATATCAAAAGGAACCACAGGAGAGACCTTGTTTTCTTCTATTATGTCAAGAGGCCTTGATTTAACTTGTAGGATAATAGCTGTAGTAGAACAGATCAGGAATTGGCAGCAGTCGCAATTGTCTCCCAAAGCAGAGATTTTCACAAGTCTTTAACTTGGAGTCCGAGTCAAGTCTGAAGTCTTTGGTCACGAGTCCGAGTCGAGTCTCAAGTCATTTAATGGCTCGCTAAAAAAATCCCATTCAGAAACCTCATGTATTGAAATCTTCCTATTTACGAAGCTGTTTTAGGCTATAGACAAAATATATGATCTATGATGTTTTTTTTTTTTTTTTTTTAAATAGGTGTTAAGATGTAAGGTTAATGTACATCCAGCCTGTTACTTATATGTTTTAATCCATTACCATGATCAAAACAGTTTTTCTGTAATCAAATTCTATAATAAGACTCTAATAAGAGATCTACCATGACACATAAGGAAATATTTGACACAGATATTACAAAACCATACAAATAAAGTATTTCTTTATGATATAAGTCAGGGGTATTCAATTAAAGTTCCA
>NW_015553274.1:323258-347533 GCF_001515605.1 Sinocyclocheilus anshuiensis
CGTTGTGAAAGCGAAACTACTTTGTTTGGTCTTCCAAAAGAGGACACAACTAGAAATCAGTGGTTAAGTTGTATTTACAACACTGTTCCAGAACCGTTCAAACCAAATATTCAGATGTGTGCAACGCATTTTACAGAGGACGAGGACTGTTTCCTGGGAGAGTAGCCTACAATGCCGGTGTTCTGACAAATAAAGCTGACTCACAGCCTGTAAGTACATTTTCATATTTAAAGGATTTGCCACTGACTATTCAAACGCGAGTTTTTAGCAGTGTAGAGCAGTGGTAGTTGTTTGTCATTTCTCCAATCACAAATGCAGACATGGTTTTATGTTTACGCAGCGCGATGCAACGTAAACGCGTAAAAAGACAGTATAAGTCATTATAATCAGTAATTATGTCCCCACTGGATGTAACAAATGCCTCATTTGTAATGGGTTTTATTGGTTTTGTCTCGTCACACACACAGCATCACAGTATGGTAAGGGCCGTAACATTTCCGTCACATGCTTGAGGTATTTGGCCAATCACAACGTACTGGATAGCTGGCCAATCAGAGCACACCTCGCTTTTCAGACCGATGAGCTTTGTAAAAATCGACGCGTTTCAGAAAGGCAGGGTATAGAGGAGAAACAATAATGTACAGTATGTGGAAAATAATGTGTTTTTTTTTAACCTTAAACCACATAAAAACATTTCGTTACACCAAATACACAAAATAATGTTCTTTTTTAGCAACGTCATATGACCCCTTTAAGCCTATATTCTGAAAAAAGCAGATACAACTGTGAAAAGGCATTTAAATAGCTATTGCAATCATGCCAGAACTCTCATTAAACTTGCCTGATCATGTTTACCTCCAACACGCTGCTACTGTACAAGACCTCTTTTCACAACAACAGACAAAGATAACTATATCAAAAGGAACCACAGGAGAGACCTTGTTTTCTTCTATTATGTCAAGAGGCCTTGATTTAACTTGTAGGATAATAGCTGTAGTAGAACAGATCAGGAATTGGCAGCAGTCGCAATTGTCTCCCAAAGCAGAGATTTTCACAAGTCTTTAACTTGGAGTCCGAGTCAAGTCTGAAGTCTTTGGTCACGAGTCCGAGTCGAGTCTCAAGTCATTTAATGGCTCGCTAAAAAAATCCCATTCAGAAACCTCATGTATTGAAATCTTCCTATTTACGAAGCTGTTTTAGGCTATAGACAAAATATATGATCTATGATGTTTTTTTTTTTTGTTTTTTTTAAAGAGGTGTTAAGATGTAAGGTTAATGTACATCCAGCCTGTTACTTATGTTTTAATCCATTACCATCTTCAAAACAGTCTTTCTGTAATCAAATTCTCAATCTACCATGACACATAAGGAAATATGTGGCACAGATATTACAAAACCATACAAATAAATTATGTATTTTTTATATAAGTCAGGGGTATTCAATTAAAGTTCCAAGAGATGCTGCCTCTATATTTTCTTCCAAGGAGAGGTCCGGACAAAAAAAATAAATAATAAATTACATGTATTGAATTTTTACATTTAGATACATGTGAGGCCATGTGACAAAAAATACTGTTTCTGTTCAGGCTTTTCCTCCTGAAATCTATACTATTTTAATATTTTACTTAAAAGCATTATCTACTAAAAATGTCTACAATAATCAAAACGTTCTCATCTTGAGCAGAAAAGAAAGATAACCAGCAGTTTCAAAGTTTACGTTCTATCCTAGCCATCTAACAACAATTTCCCAATTATAATTACATGATTCTTTTGAAATGTTCTTAGCCAGATTAATAATGCTAAATGTAGATCAGAAACGTGGCCACATCTGGTTTGAATAGGTTAGATAAATAGATAGTAAGAAAAACAACTATATTTGCAGCATTGTTTTGTTTCTGCTGTGTTTCAGTGAAAGTAATCTATAATTTTGCTACTCTCCGTGTTTCTGTTGTTGTTAAAATAACCGCGTTATCCGCGCCGGCGCGCGTCCGGAGAGAGAGAGAAAGCTCACGTAGCTGAAATGGCTTGAATAAAGCGCGGTTGGCTTTAGATAAAAATACTAGATCAGCCTATATAGCGCTGAAAGATATCTACTATAAACGACCCCGAGCGCTTGTTATGTGATCCGCTCTGCTGTTTCGACGCGCTGCTCACAAAATGGTGCTGCTACGGCTCGCAGTCCGGATGGATGCCGAGGTGCGGATGCGGTCCGCCTTTTGAATATTAGTTATATAAGGATTAAGACTCGAGTTGCTTTTAACATATTCACGAGTCCTTTTCCTCAGTCGAGTCAAGTCTAGAGTCATTTCAGATCGAGTCCGAAGTCTATAAAAATGCGACTCGAGTGCCCATCTCTGTCCCAAAGTGCCCTGTGTCTCCCCCAGAACTGTCATTAATTCTCCTTGGTGTGTGTTAGCACTGTTTACCTAAACCAGACCACACAATGTAGTTCTTTTTGTGCCATTGGCAGTCACTCATCCATGATGTGGTGTTAAGTGAGCTGCGATTAGCCAAGTTACAGTTTTCTAATGAACGTCCTCCGTGACCCTCAGTCAGGGCCACTGCCGCAGCCATTAGGAGCGCGTCTGACAGGACGCCCCCTCCGCCTGCATGCAAACACGTGTAATGGGCTGCCAGTTTTCTACGCAGACTGATAAATGGCTGTAATTCTGGAAGATAAAGTGAAGCGGTGCTGGTTCCCTGCTCAGTCATGGGGATTCCTCTTGCACTCATCAGACAACCCTGTAATATTTTTTTTCCTCTTCCTCTTTCATTGCACTTTGATTGGCTTCTTCATCCAACCAAACCAAAAAGAGATGAAAAGAAAGAGAAAGAAAGAACAGGAGAATGGGAGAAAGAGTGTGGTGAAGATGAGAGGATAACGACTGCCAGTGTGCAGCTGCAAATCAACTTTTCCTTGGCAGTCATCCCAAGGGAGAAGAGATAAAGTAATTTGGTTTTCCGATACCCAATATGAGTCGAGGGAGGGGGTTGCATTAGGGGGAAGAGGGGCAGGGAAAATAAAAACACATTGATCTAAGGGGCTAATAGTACTGTTATCTGGGCCAGGCTGATCGGAATGAGCAAATTTAAAAAGTAATAAAAAGTGAAACATTCCCTCCTGATTGAAATAGATTGGGCCGGCCCTCAGTGTCTGTGGACATCTGGTTAGGCCTGAGCATTTTCTCTCACGCCATTACCCACAGTCCTAGGCGGACCTGTGTTTGAGGTGGTTCCGTGTCATTTATGCCCCATCATTTCTCCTCTGCTTACAGAAATGATGCCTTTGACTTATTCCCAATATATCCCAGCTGTCCAGTGAGCCCGTATTGGTCTCGAGGTTAAATCAGGCTGCTCATAATTGCTCCGTATCTGCTGGGCCGAGTGGCATATCTAACCTCTGACCCTCACCGCTGACTGTTACTGACATCTTGAACGTGATTAGTGAAGAGGAGTGGCTTTTATTTCAGTGACAGTTGTTACTCCCATTAATAGTTAATAGACAGTTACACATGACACTTCACCAGAGACCGTGAGATACTCAACGTGTGGGCTGGTGCGGCTTCTGCAGAACATGCAGAAATCTAGAAGTGGTTGAGAAGGACACAGTTCCTGTTTATATCTGGAATTAAGTTTTGTCTAGTGTTTTTTGATCACAAGTGGTCAGCTAAGACACATCACATATTTTACACCTGGTAGTAATTTGAATCTCTAATGTATCACTTGTGACCACTTGGGATTGGATTTTGAGAGGATTGTGTCTGATTTTGTCTGATTAACTTACTATGTCAGTGTGTAACTGTCGATAAAGTGCAAAAGAAGTAAACAAGAAAAAGCGAATACTTTCATTGTATTTTCCACAAAGCTATTAAGCAGCACAACTGTTTTCAACATTGATAATAATTTGTATTGTTACTTGAGCACCAAATCATCATGTTGGAATGATTTCTGAAGGGTCATGTGACACTGAATACTAGAATAATGGCTGCTGAAAATTAAACTTTACTATCACAGGAATAAATTACATTTTTAAATATTACAACATTAAACAGTGATTTAAAATTGTAACAATATTTCACAAAATGTATGTTTTTACTGTGTCTTTTATCAAATAAATGCAGCCTTGGTGAGCATAAGGGTTTGAAAAACTTACCAACCTCAAAGTTTTGAGCAATAATGTACCTACAGATATTCCATGAAGTTTGGTGCATGCATTTGTGTGTTTTTCTTTTCTATATGTGTGCATTTATTATATTTTCTTTTAAAGATGTGCATAACCTAAAGGTGTTTAAGAAAAAAATACAGTTTGCTTTGAGCTCTGACTCATTTTGCTGAAGCAGTTTGTCAATGATTAGCCATATGCTTATCATTTATTTTAAGTTGTTCCATTTAATTTTCTTTTCCAGTGCACCTGCGGTTTGCTCACTATGACTTGCTTTTACAATAGTGTCTTGTTGGGCATTATAACTGACACATCGTGCTAATTAGCAAATAATCTCTGACTCATTTTGCAGCTGTATAATAGTGTTGGTTGATTCAAATGCTTTTTATTTAGTTTTTATTTTAGTTATTTTGTCCACCCTCTAGTTAGGGCTTTCATACGAATGATTGAGGTGCTCTCAAAAGCCAACAGACACACTGAAGTCACCGTCAGAACTTACTGAGATGACAGGAGCATGTGTAAATCCAAACTGACAGATGTGAAGGATGTCTAATATAGACTCTTTTTATCTGTTTCAGTTTAAGTCTTCATTGAAGATAAAGACAGCTGGCTGCAAGGACATATCAATTTCAGTTTTACAAGCTGCTGTTTAGTCATTCTTTTTAAAAGTTTTGTGCCATTCATCGGTAAAGGTTGTCTGCAGGATAATCTTAGCAGACATAACCCACTTGTTCGGTTGACTTTACTGCTTTTATGTTTGTGATCCTAGAGATGATGTAATAATAATAATAATAAAGGAATAGCTTACCCAAAAATGAAAATTTGCTTAAAATGTAATCACTCTCAGGCCACCGAGATGTACTGTAGATGAGTTTGTATGTTCATCTGAATAGATATGGTGAAATTTTGTATTACAGCACTTTCTCACCTCTGCGGTGAATGGGTGCCATCAGAATGAGAGTCCAAACAGCTGATAAGAAATATCACGAGTAATCGTCAAAACTCCAGACAATCCATGAGCATCTTGTGAAGTGAAAACCTGCATGTTTGTAATAAACAAATACATCACCAAGATGTTTTTTCTTAAAACCATACTATAGTATACATAGCATACATAATCCATAATAATGCTTCATACTGTGAAAAAGCCCATCCCTTGTTGTCCTCCTACATCAAAATACACCAACATATTTGTTTAGAACTGTTTTGGACTGTTTTCACTTGTAAACAGTGTGCATATTTCTCTCCTGATTCAGATGAGATTGCTTTTTCATTGGCAATAATATGGATTATGGGGTATATTTTGGCCATAAGCAACAATCTAAAGTTTAAACACCTCAATGATGGATTTGTTTCTTGCAAACACACAGCTTTTCACTTCATAGGACATTAATTGATAGATTGGAGTTGTGTTGTGGATTATTGTGATGTTTTTATTATCTGTTTGGACTCATTCTGACGGCAGCCATTCATACATATACACACATACATGCATACATATGTGTGAATAAAATGGCATTTGAGTCTCTCAGGCCACAAATAGAACATGAGTATTAAACAGGCTTAGAATTTGTATAATAGCAAAAGTTACACAAAACCAAACGGAGACAAAAACACAAAGACATTTCAGTCATCCGCCCTCTACTTTCTGCAAGCTAAAATCTGCCTCATTTTGCATTTGATTGGTGCCGTGTGGGTCATTATAACTGCTGAAGCTCTGTGCTTGATTGAGCTGATAATAACTGATTGTACCTCCTCAAGCATGGGCTAATGTCTGTGGCCTCATTTGCATGTACAGGGCTAATATCAAATCTGCTGTCCACTGTAATAATCTCTGCTCACAAATATCAGAATTTAATATGAGACGTTCATATTTATTTTGTTATGCGGTGCACCAGACCTGTAACCAGTTCCCAGAAAGTCACTAAGTAGTAATCAGACACAAAGTAGTCACAAAGTAAGTTCGCAGACACAAAGTAGTAATTTGATTTGAGAAAGGCCGCACATGAATTTGAAAGAGACAATCATCAGTCCCAGCACGCGGAGTGTCTCCGCTCGGCATTGCTTGAATTGTAGAGTGATTGTCTCTGAAAGGATGTAACTGCGCCAGGAAAAAAATGCCGTTAACAGCTGGAAAGCATTACTGGCATGTAAATGTTATGCAAAAGTGTGTATATTAGAAACTTTATGAGATATATAATATCCAATATCCATTGCAATACATCTCTTCAATACCTCCCTGATTAAAAAAGTTATAAAGTCACTGTTTATGTGATATTGTCCTTAGAAGCACTACTGTGTCAGCCGTTGTATGATATTTAGGCAACCTTTAAAATTAAACCCTTATATTTGATGTTTAAATCTGTCAGGTGAGACATGGCCATTCTCTGCTGTGGGAGGAAGGTACGACTCCTCTGATAAATATTGATAAGGCTAATCTCTTTTCATTAGTCGGTTTTAAAAGATGGCTGGGAGTGCAGTAATGGTCTCGCACACATAACTTATAAGCCATATGGCTGATCTACCATCTATAATGTACCACAGCCTGAGCCCACAACAGCCTAATGGAAAAAACAGAAGAAATTCAGTGGGGGAAAAAAAGTCAGTAATGAAGTGGTTACAGTAACTGGTTGGTACGGTGGCCGAGAAGTGCAAAGCAAATCACAATTCTGAAAACAAAATAACAAATTACAAACGCAAATGCAAGTCTAAAAAACAAAATAACAATTCAGAAAGCACAACAACAATTCAGAAAACATTATAACAAGTCAGAAAACACAATGACAAATTCGAAAACAAAATAACAAGTACGGAGTGTATATTTACATTTAGTTAAAAGTGGTTGTAAAATATCAGCTCCAGTCGTGCAGATGGTTAAGCGCTTGACGTTGGCTTTTTGACGTGATCGACCTGGGTTCAATCCTGCCTTTTGCCAAACTTTTTTTTCTCCCTTTTCAAATCTCGTATCACAACGTAAAGGCATTTATTTTCAATAAAAATTAAGGAAATAATCAAAAAGTTGAAAATAAAGTATCGGGTAGGTGTAGGGAGGGCTTTATTGTACCAATAAGGTGGCATCCATTTAATAATTAAAATTAAAATTATAATTTACACTCAATACGTTATTATTGCATACTGTTTTATAATGTACTACAATACTGAAGTGCAGATAATTGCCACTATTTGCAACAAGTAGTATACTTGATAGTAGAAATCCTGCTATTTTAACATAGTGTAAATAGGTATTTGCACTTAGTGTAAATAGCATATTGCTAAAAATACTGCTATTTTCACTTAGTGTAAATAGAATCCATTGCTAATACGAGATTTGAAAAGGGAGGAAAAAAAAGTTCGGCAAAAGACGGGATCGAACCCGGGTCGATCGTGTCAAAAAGCCAATGACACACGATTATCCATCTGCACCACTGGAGCTGATGGTTTACAGCCACTTTTAACTAAATGTAAATAGACACCCCGTATTTTTTATTCCATAGTAAGGGCAATTCATACAATACATTTAAACTGAGCTACTTTAATACCATCTCCGAACTTTCTACCAGGACTCTTCTGATCTTCGGCTGGTTCTTCCCTGTATACGTTGATTGACAGATGTCTCGTCCAGTCAGCGGTGAGTAATCCCAAACCAATGGCTCTGTCTCAAACTATACCTACCTTTTCCGGTTTGTCTGATATGTCTTGTGTTTTTTGACTTGTTAATTTGTTTTCGGATTTGTCGTTGTGTTTTCTGACTTGTTATTTTGTTTTCGAATTTGTCATTATGTTTTCTGACTTGTTATAATGTTTTCTGAATTGTTGTTGTGTTTTCTGAATTGTTATTTTGTTTTTTAGACTTGCATTTGCGTTTGTAATTTGTTGTTTTGTTTTCAGAATTGTGATTTGTTTTGCACTTCTCGGCCACCGTAGGTTGACCTTTTTTTAATCTTTATCTTTAAAGGAAAGCTTTTCTTTCTATGTCAAGCCTAGATTGCAGCTCTGCACACTCTGGACTACTTAAATTAACTTATTTACTTCTTTAATTAAAACTTCTTAAGTTTACTTCTTAAATTGAATAAAATTGAATAAAAAATTAAAGTAAAGTAAAATATAAAACATTTGTCTACAAATCTAATTACAAGTATTCAGCATTGAAAGGTTTTTTAAGATTATGAGGAAATGTTTATTATTATTATTATTACTTCCTTTTTATTCTAGTAATTTTTTAATTAAACCTATAAGAAGCATAGATTAGCTCTGCACATTCTGGACATCCAACTTACCCCTGTAGGTAAAATAAAATAATAAAAATTATTTTTAAAATGTTTTGATTTGTGCACCATTTACATTTAGGCATAAGACTTTTGATCAAAAAGTTTTCAGGATTATGAATAACATGAATTCAGGCAATCGTGTCCAACTGTTATTTCCAAAAGCTATTTGATTTTATTCAGAATTTTAGCACAGTTATTAAAGATCTGGCACACACTTTGCATAATTTATGATCAATTAATACACTTGACAAATCATCAAATCGCTAAAAAACTCTTTAGTGTGCCACCTATTTCACTTTCTACATGCTGGTTGGAGGTGAACACAAAACACTCACGCATACTGAAATGTTAATGATGATTGCTGCTGAAAGCCTTAAATTAGGAGGGTACGCTTCAGAGCCCGGCCGTCCAAAGAGGCCCTAAGACCGTTTGAGTAAGGGGGTTCCTTTTGTATGCAGTCTAATGACCACAGATGTTCCCTTCTGCCTCCATAGAGGTCCCATTAAATACCCCTCCCTCACTTTGTACGTGTGTGTGCTTATTTCTGTACTTCTCGCACCTGCCAGTGGTCCTCCTCTGAATCACAGCTCATCTGATGACTCTCTGAAGGGTTGCCGTGATGGTATCAGGTGGTAGTACTGTGGTACAGAATGGATATATACATAGAACTCCAAGGTTTTCAAAAACATACAATTGTATTGCCATTGTACATGTAAAAAAAAAAAAAAACGGGAACATGGTATTAACATGATGATACTGTGTTCAAAAACATTGTTTTGTGCATTGTTGTGTGACAGAGCAATTAACACACATTTTGGCCACAGTTTAGGTCCACCTTTGGGAATATAAGGGGGTAGATCTGTATAAGGTACATTTATATTGAAATTTTACCTGCTCACTTATTTAGATGTATAACAGACCATCATGCATTTCTACGCATGGTCCGCTGTTATCGTCCTGTCCTAACTGACTGTTGTTTTTATTAGATAGCCTTTTTAGATTCAGCTTGAGTGAGCAGTTCTCACTCTAGTTGAGATTGTTTAGCTCTAAAATTATAGATGTTCTTACCTGTCTTGGCAGCTGTCTGTCAAAAGCCCTCTTGAGAACCAGCAAGTGTGAGTTGCAGTTCAATATGAGAGCCAATAGGGGGCAGTCTAAGCAACTTGACTTTGTCTGGGAATTAAGACTCCCCAAGGCAGTAAGTAACTGTGTGTATGTGCTTTAGATTGTGTGCTTGGGTGGCTGTTTGCACGTTCACAGAATTCATCACACAACCGGAAGGGCTTTAGTATTCGTGCTTTGTCATGTGGATTTGAGCAGACACCCGCAAGTGCCTGTATATTTAATCAGCATTAAATGAGAGGGAATCAGAAAGATGTTTTTAGTACATAATGACCTCACAGAAATAAATGACAGCTGTACAGCAAGCCTCTACCCAGTTGGAGCAAACCCCTCACACCAGGCCTGAAAATGACCAGCTCAAACTAAAATGACTGCAGTTCATGAACCTTTAGTGTTGCTGAGTCTCTTTTGAAAGTAGGCACTTGTAAAGTAAGTAGGCATTGTGTTCATATATAAAACTATAAAACTGAGTTTACAAAACTTATATAAGATCATGTCATGCATGTCATTCATTTAAAATGAAATACTCTCAAATCTCAACATTAATGACATTAAAACTATTTATTCTCCTCTAAGCCCACTTCAAAATAAAGCAGTTTTCTGATCTTATGTGGATTCTGATCACAGAATGAGTATTATTTGTAGCTTGCTTTATGATGATGAATGCTTGCATAAACTTCATAAAATATTATTTATTCTTGTAAAGCAGCTCTCATCTTATTCGCTGTTCATATAACAGCTCAAAAGCGCCCTCTGGTTTTGTGTATGAATGGACCACTCATGAGAAGACAGCGTTTTACTGCTGAATGTTAATCTGAATAAATTAGTGAAATGTTGATGTAATTGATGAAATATTAAGTAAATACAAGTAAACCCATTAATATCCCTGTTACAAATGGCCGTGCCTGCTCTTAAGGTAAAAATAAGGTGGATAGCATGAAGATGAAAGTTTTCAATGAATAAGAAAAATTGACCATGAATCATTAAAAACAGCAAACCAAAAAAAAATAAATAAAATTTTTTTTTTTTCCGGAGTGGAGCTGAAGCACAACCAAAACAGTGCTATTTTATTTCTGTAACCAAAAGTCTTAAAATATACAACCTTATTGTAAAGTGTAGCCATGGGCTTAGCTGCATACAATGAAAACAGACCAAAAATAAATCAAATAAAGTAGTAGGACATTAGTGTAAATGGAGTGAACAGTGCAGAGTAACAGTAACCTGATGCCACTCTAATTATATGGCAGGCAAAGACACACTGACATACTGTACACCACTCTAAGGTTTCAGGCCTTTCATCAGTGTTGAACCCAGACACATCAGCTGTGCCAGTCTTACAAGGTTTGGATGACAATCTCAGTGCGAGCTGTCACTGGACTCATCTGCGTTGAAATCGTTCTGGCTCTTAGTTACAAATCATGAAAGGAAGAGAAAACAATTATAACAGCACCAAGCAGAAATTAAAAGAATACGTGAGCAGGCAAGGGACAACGTGGAGTGGGGAAGACACAGATATAGAGAGGGGGGTAGGATGCATCCAGAGTGTAGATGTTATACATGCAGACTTTAATAAAAGAGAGATTTCTCTGTCGAATGCCCAGGTCTGGTGGCTGCATTGCAAGTGTTTGAGACATTAACTTTACATGAGTATATGGGAGATGCGATATAACGCACAAAGAATGTGTTTGAGATAAAGAATTTCCTGAAATCTCCAAATATAAAGTAAGTTCTAAACAGATCCTGATTAGAATGTCTAATAACTATAACTATGACTATATGGGATCTTATAAGTTGTATTTACTCTCAGATAATTAAAATAAATTTAGTTTCATATTAGTAAAAATATCTAATCCTTAAAACGAAATAAATAAATTGAATACATAAATTGACATTAGAACTACAATTTTATAATATCTGGAATTTAGTTTGGTTTTTTGAAATTTATACTTCTTAATCCAATGACAGTGCTTTTCCTGTTGGAGATGAAGATTTAGACAAAAAATGTGGGTAAAGTTTGAGAAAAATAAACTTAAGATATAGTCTCTGAAAACAAAATCTTGTCTTACACTGTTTTGCTTATCAATTACATTTCTTGTTTATATATTTTACTGGAAAACAACTTGATTTTGAAGCAACTTTAGACATGACTTTTGAGGGTAAAGCATATCAAAATATGTATATTAGTTATTAATATGTATATATAGTTATTGGAAATTATAATAGTTTGTTTTCCTCAACATAATGTCAAAATTAGGGAACCATTGAAGTGAATTTCATACTTAAGTTTGAGTTCTTTCTCGCTCAAGCTGTTTCTCTTACGTAACAATAGACTGCTTTATTTCTTTCTTTCTTTTTCTTTCTTTCTTTCTTTCTTTCTTTCTTTCTTTCTTTCTTTCTTTCTTTCTTTCTTTCTTCCTTCCTTCTTGACCTTGTTATCTTTTATTAAGTAAGACATTTTTTGTTATTGAACTAGAGTAAAAGGCTCATCATGTGATGTGGGTACAAATTCACATTCAGATCTACACATGTATCCTGCCCTGTCTGTCTTTCACTTGTTTAATATTCCATCAGTTCAAGCGCTCAAAGTCAGTGGGCTAATATGAAACCACTCTGTTCTTATATAATGCAGGGGCTGCTGGAGTGTCCTCCACTTGAAAGCCTGGAACGAGAGGCCATCCTCGTTCACTGGCTCTCCCTTGTGTGAAATGAAAGGTTGGTGTCTTTTCAAAGCTGACAGCTGTCACAGGCATAGGCTGAGGAAGGTTAACCGTCTCTCATAAAGCGATCTGAGACTCCCAGTGCTCGCTGGGTGTGCTGCCTTACTGTGTGTTTGAAATGCAAGTATGTATGCTTGAGGTGGGGTGCAACATATGATACCGCTGGAGGTAATAATAGATTACACGCTTCTGGGTGGGTAAAAGTAGGAACTTAAAAGACTTGTATGCTTAGAACAGAGGCATGGGGTAGATAAAATATATAGAATCATACAAAGTTACCTTTAACAGAGCCGTGAAATCAGAGCAAAGCAGTAACTTAAACTCGTGTTGCAGAAATGGTAATCAAAGTACATTAATAAAATAATCATAGAGATACTGTACAGTCATACGGTCCCATTAATGTGATAGAGACCATAAATCTTATTATTTTGCAATAATGAAGGACTGGCCATAATCCTGTTTAGTGCACAGCTACTTACCAAAAAAATTTAAAAGTAAATAAATAAAAATATTTATTTATTTTGTAACTTATTACATTTATTATGTTTTATTTTATATTAAATTACTTATTGTTTTTATTTTGTTATGTATCATTATTTATTCAATTTATTATATTTATTTTTCTTCTTATATTTAATTTTTTTAAAATAGTTTTTTTAATAATTTAATATTAAATTACTTATTTTTTTACTAATTATATTTTTTTCATTACATATGTATTGTTACTTATATTACATTTATATTATTTAAATTTTTTATTTTTTATTTATGTTTTAATTTATGAATTTAATATTAAACAATTTATTTATTTGCACATTTTGGCTGTAATATTATAATCAGGGAAAACAGTAAATAAAAAATACTGTAATTTTTTGTCCTCCTACCTCTTTTTTTTCACTCACTTAATTAGAAGTATGGTAAGGAATTTATAGCAGATAGATTGCTGGCCAGTAGCACTGTTAGTGATCTTTGTTCGGCATTGAGCTGAATGACTTGGATTGGAGGGTTGAGATGATTTGGTTTCGGGCTTTTCCTCCAGCTCAGTTTAGCATGATCTGATTTAATTTAAGCTCTGATGTTGCAGAATAGAGTGGAACGCAGGGCATCCCTGTAGGCATGTTTGTTAGGAGGACCGTAAAATCCTGTGTGAGAAAGTGTCTATGTCTTTATTTTATGCATGCATATGTGACATCTCCAGCTAAATTTCTGTCCTGTGCTGTCTTAGTCTGATGGGAAGGCAGAATCACAGTACATGTGTTGCAGTTGTTTCTGGTTGTTACATTTTGTAAGATAACATTTGTCATCAAGCTGGATGTGTTGTTATTGCAGTTTTGTGTTCAGAGCGAATACTTCTATTTAGTCATGGTTTTAAATGGACAAAATCTTTCTTTCTTTCTTTCTTTCTTTAATGAAATAATAGACTAACAAACTGGGCCTTTGTGAGAAATACCTCCCTCTTTCTCCTCTAGCTATCTCGGACTCCCTCATAGCTATTATACAGATCCCCCTCTCATGTGACCTTTGACCACGGCTCCAGACACAGCCACACAGGAAGAAATGGTCATGTGATACACTGGCATACATAGGGGCATACACATATTTAGATGGTAAAAATCACGTTTTTCCCATTCATGGTCATTCAGAAGTGTCTGTGAATAGTGACTAAATATAATAAAATTTTGCATTTTGTATTATTGTCCCTAAACTTATTATTTTATATGAGTTGCTATAGTGAAGAATTTGGGAATATGTATGTTCTTGTATCACATGGTCAGGATGTAAGTTTCCTGTGGCTTCAGAGTCATTAGTCACATGGCATTTACAGCTCAGGTGATTGACTAAAATGTGGGAGGATGTAGTGGGAGGGTCATGCTCCAGGCTGGCAACTGCCATTGAGATGAAAAGAAATGCTAACAGATTGCTTTCTCCAGGTATATTGGCACACAGAACAAGCCAAGACACAGTGCTTGCATTAAAAAGATGATTTCTTGAAAATTATAAATATTTGAAGGGGCGTTTATAACAAGCTGCGCAAAAACTGTGATGCCCAATGCAACATTTGACCTTTTCAGACAGCTGTAAAAAGGGGAATTGAGCTTTAGCAAATATATTATTGAAATGACTTTTCCTCAACACTCAAACTACTGAAGTCAGACTGATCTATGACAGAGCTCAGATGGGGAAAAAAAAACAAGGCTGGGACCTAACTACTAGACAGTTAGTCAAAAGCGTGTGGTCAGTAAGATTTTTTTATTTTTTATTTTTTTTAATTATTACTTTTATTCAGTAAGGATGCATTGAATTGATAAAATGTGACGGGAAAGACATTTATGATGTTTTAAAGTGTATATTGATTTTCGCTGTATTTTTCTTTTTTGTCAGAAATAGACGTTTTTACATTGCAAAGACGCAGATAAGCAGATAAACCATATACAATAAATCTGTACACACATGTTGAGATGTCACATTATTAAACTTATGTTTTTAGTAAACTGGGTATCAGGCACATTGGAGTGCACATTTCACTGTTTTAATAGGCCAACCTTATGATTCTTTATGATTCTTCCTTTCAAATCTTTGCTTATTTTGTATCTGAATTTGGTTTCGGCAGCTGTCCCAGAGATCGACCTCCCTGTTTTCCCTTTTCTGTTGGGAAAAGTCCCAACAACGCTCCCTATGGCCAGCCCATCCTTGGTGCAGAAACATATGTAATGAGCAGTATCATTCACAAATGGCAGCAGTAGAACAGTCTTGGTCTTTGATTAAATGAAGAAGAGTTCAGGCATGGCACTGTTATTGATCGCACAGAACTGATCGACTAATAGACAATCTGAGTCATGTCTTTGGGTCACTAAATTGATGAGCCACAGGAGGTCAGTTAAGGCAGGGGCAGGTCACTATGGAGACCGAGGGAGGTCTCTATCACAACCAGGAAGACCCTGTGTCCCCTAGCCATTGACCTAGGCATTTATGCCTTAATAATATTGATCATGTGTACAGGCTTGAACAAACTGAACCAACTAAGGTTTTTTATCTGCTCCTGCATGAAGAAATAGTCATGAAGTGGCATTCGCACATGTGTGTGAGAGAGAGAATATTATTCAAGCTCTTATTCAAAATTTCTTGATGCTGCAGTGTCCGCAGGCAAACAGCAGAGATGAGCCTGAGGTGACATGTGATTTAGGATTTGTGCCTACCGAGGTTCCCTCAGGCGATGCAGACTCCAGCTGAACCCATCTATGCAGAGAGAAACACGTTATCATGGTCCCTCAGAACGCTTCATTACTGCTTTTTCCTTCCCTCTGTGGCTTAGTTTCTTTTTCAGTCTGATACTAAGTACTATCAAGGCCGATACGATACTTCTAAGTTCTTAATGAGGATAAAATGGGTAGTTATAGCAATTTTTACTATTTTAGTAATATTATCAGTTTGACTGCACTAACACTATTGGTTGACAACAAAACTTGAACTAAATTGAAATAGATAATGACAGTTATGTAGAGCTGATTTATAGCTGAATTGATTTAGTTTCATAATTGATGAACTCTGCAACATCAAACTGTTATTGGACTGAATTTAACTCTGAACTGATTTGAGCTGAATAATGACACTTGCCTTCAGTATACGGCTGTTTACAGCAGATATTGTATTTGTTACACAATTGAAGAACTTATTTCAATACTGTTATTTTCTTATTACTGAAGCTGCTTTGAAAGTAATTCTGTTGTACATATAAATGTGACTTAAAGGGGTCATATGATGTGATTTCAATTTTTCCTTTCTCTTTGGAGTGTTACAAGCTCTTGGTGCATAAAGAAGATCTGTAAAGTTGCAAAGACTAAAGTCTCAAATCCAAAGAGTTATTCTTTATAAAAGTTCAGAGTCAGCCACACCTTGTTCTTTTTAGCAGCATCATATGACCCCTTTAACTTGACAATGATATAAAACACTTGAAGCTTATGGATGTATTTTTAGGGTTGGGTATTGATACAGATTCCCTTTTTTAATTCCATTCACAAGCTATTGATTTGATTCTGTTTTTGATTTGATTATTATTCATTTGGATATATTTCAGTTATTATGCATCCATTCATAATCAGTTTTGCTGACATTTGAAAGAAATTCTTTCTCTGTTAATGTTGTAAATTACACAGTTCAGCATTTCAGACTGATTCAAACCGGTAACTTGTCTATTTGAACTATTCATTGAAAGAATGATTCATAAGAGAGTCATTTGTTTCAGGAATGGGGTATACTAGTCATGATGTATGTTTTTTCACTGAAATGAACAGGTTCATTTCAGGTTTAAGATTAATTTGTTCACTGTACTACTCTGGTCACGTCTGTTTGTTTTAGTATTATTTTGTGGTACAATATATTTTTCTTTTACATTCAATATATGGACTTCAAATTCATATTCATAGCTCAATTATATCATTTCTTTTGTGGTGGCATTGAAGATTAAGCAATGGCAGCATAGATTCAGCAGTATCTGAAGAATTGATCCATCCATCCCTACTGTATCTAGATTAATTCAAGTTCTCCTCTGCTTTCTTGTGCAGCTCAGCGCATACAGGTTTCTTCTCCCTCTCTTATTTTAACTTTCTAAGTTTCCCTCTGTTTTTTCTGCTCTCTCATCTTTCCTTAGGTAGGTCCTGAGGGATGAACCCTTGTTCCTATACATTATTTTTTATATAAAGTTCTCTTGGGACCTTGCAACATAAACACACACGCGCGCACACACACATAGGTTCACTCTCCTGGTAATGTGTTTCTGTGTGATGTGTGTAGCGCATCTGCCCCAGGCCTTTCATTTTCAACTAGTCCATCACATTGGTTCCGGTCCATCCGAAAGATAGATGCCTGGTGTGGGCTTTAAAATAGAATAATGTATACATAATTCATGCAGTGCCAACCCTAGAGCCTCTCATTAAACTTTACACAGCAAATTGGGAAGACAGCCACATATTAAATGTTTCTCCTCACTCACAGATGTCCCCACATAATGATATTTGAGAAATGGAGGAAATTTGAGATGAAAGCACCCTGATTTCAGACTTGCAATATACCAATATACTGTACTGGGACTGATATCTAAAACACTGTTTGCTGTTTTGTAGCTCCTGTATTTCAGAAAACCCCTTTATGGATTTGATTACAGTTAGCGTTTGATGGAAAAGTGATGGAAAAAAAGTGATAAACCAAATATATATAACTTCCTTTTCCGCTGACATCACTTAGGCCACACTAGCTATTGGATAATATATATATATATATTTTTTTTATGTGTTAGGTATTATCAAACTCACATTTAGATCCATTGTTGTATGAAAAGGCCACTTTATATGATTACACCTTACATTGCTTCTCGTTGAAAATCTTACAATTTTAGAAGCAAAACAGCATGTTGACTTTCTTTAAAAAGTTTTTATTATATTTAAGCTCTACAATTGCAACATACAGCCTTTTTCGCAATATAGACTAAAGCTTTAAACTCTGTATGCATGTCAATCTTTTAAAAGTTTGGGATTGATAAGATTTTTTAATGTTTTTGAAAGAAGTCTCTTATGTTTAACAAGGTTGCATTTATTTGATACAGTAAAACCATAAATATGTAACAATTTAAACCAACTATTTCTTATTTCAATATATTTTAAAATGTTATTTATTCCTGTGATGGCAAAGTTTAATTTTCAGCAGTCATTACTCCAGTCTTTACTTTCATATGATCCTTTAGAAATCATTCTAATATGCCGATTTGGTGCTCAAGAAAAATTTCTTATTATTTTCAATGAAAACAGTTGTGCTGCATAGTACTTTTGTGGAAGTTTTTTTTCTAGATTCTTTGGATAAAACGTTCAAAAGTACATCATTGAGTTGGAATAGACATGTTTTGTAACATTATGAATGTCTGCTTTTGCTTTTGATCAATTTAATGCAATTCCTTGCTGAATCAAATAATTGATTTGAAATATTAAAAGTATTAATTTCTTTTGAATGCTAGTGTATATATATCGTGAAACATCCTATAATTACAGTCTCAACCTACAGTAAGTGGAAACTATTGCATAACCGCAAGAAAAAGGAGTGAAGAAAAAAATCACGCCAGTTTTGAAAGAGAGTTATCAGACATCTGAATGAGCATTGCTTGAAAATCACACTGGAAAGTAAGTCTGTAATAGAAACATTAAACGAAGTGAACTTCGATGAACTCCAGTGCCCCAGCAGGCTCTCTGTTTTTGGTAATTAAAAATGGATTCATAAGCTGGGCGCCCTGCAGAATCTCTTTATGATGTGCTACTGTATCAAGTGCTGCAAGTCATCCGTTGCGAGGCGAGCCTGTGAATGCAAACCACAGCGATTTGCAGCCTTTTCTATTATTTTTTTTTGCAAGCAGCAGAGAAATTGTTTCTTCAGGTGTCCTTACTGAGCTGTAAAGAATGTTCAAAAGGTGTTTGAAGGACGTGAAAGAGTTACAGAGGAGCTGTCAGTGCAATAACATCAGTACTTCTAAATTGGGTAGGTATTCTAAGAAATGCTTCCATGAAGATCTTGCATTTCCAAGAAATCCAATCAGGAGTTCTTATCAGCTCTTTTAGAGTGTTAAGAGAGCAAGAGACTAGACCCCCGAGACAGAAACTAACAACATCATCATGTCTGAGATTACCTCCCAATCCTAAATACCTGAATTTTACACTAAAGACCTCCAGCACTCGGGCTCAAAGCATTATAGACAAACCGTGATCTATACAAACTCAATCTTCTCTCCGTAATACTGCAGTCCATGCATACATCTTTTGTAGGGCTTTTTGATTTCCCTCAAACTTCATCAGTATTCCTCCCCACTGCTCTGCCGTTCATTTCCCCCCACGTCCGCAGTTGCCACTCACAGTCACTTATCTGCCTTAGCCAGGGTTGGATAATATGTTCTTTATAGTCGCAACAGGGCTCTGGTGCCATGCAGGATTACCCAGGTGTGCCGGGGTGCTGGCAGAGAGCCATGCAAGAAAAGAGGAGTCTAAACAATCCAGAGAGCTGATGAAAAAGAGCCGTCACAGCAGGAAATATGAGCTCTCCGCATACAGGCACTGGAAAGCTAGACTGAGCGGTCTACCACACACATGCAAGCACGAGGGATTTCAATCAATTACAGCTTGTCACAAAGCCATCTCGTAATTTGCATTACAGTAATGTTTACCTAATGATATATTCAAAGAGACATGCAGGGAATGCAGCCTCCCCGCATATACTTCTCATTTGCAGACTCTATCTCATATAAACAAACAGAAATAGAGTGGAGATCGGGGCTAGTTGTCACACTTTTTTTTGCTCAAGTGAAAATTTGTAAGAGTAGGTTTATTTTTGAATGTCAGTTTATGTATAAACACATATCTTAAAGTCTTGGCTGCAAAAAAGCTTTTGAAGGTTTTCAACATTATTGCCCAAGAAAAAAAGATACTGTTCATTTACCATATGCTGGCCTTTTGTGATCATTAATGAATTGTATGAAATTACAAAATTTGTGAACACATTTAACAGTAAGGTCCCATTAGTTAACTTTAGTTAATGCATTAACTAACATTATCTAATAATGAGCAATACATTACAGCATTTGTTAAGTTTTGTATTTTATTTGTTATTAAAATGCAACTGTTCATTTTCGCTCAGACTACATTTTACTACACAGCCTCCACAAATACATTTTAGCAGTGTATTAGTAAATGTTGAATTAAAATGAACTAAGATGAATAAATAGTTGTTAGTTCTTGTTACCTAATGTAGTTAACTAATGTTAACAAATGTAAGCTTATTGTAAAGTGTTATTCAAAATTTAAAACACAAGTGTGACACCTCTTGTCCAAAACATAGATTTACTTTTCGGTTCAAATATGTCTTCATTATATAGTTGACCCTTGCCTTAAACAAATCTTAGTATGGTTTTATTTTATTAAAGTTAAAAAAGTATCGTGTGACAACTAGCCCCAGTCTCTTTTACATTCATCTAAGCACTCTATGCTTTCCTTACAGGGGCTGTATCGATGTTGAATATTATGCAAGGTTTTGACTGCTTCATCATTCTGTTTTTGATCACCTTTGTTGTAGTTGGTATGCTAAAATGCACCATCTCGTCAACTTTCAGACAGCACATATCAATATGCTCCTTGCACGTTGCTTTTGTGTTAATGTCAAGCAGGCTGCAGACATCCATGATCAATAGGGAAATCAATATCTAAATGCTGCGCTAACCATTAGGTAGCCAGAGATGTTTGTAATGTTGTTGATGATCCAATACTTGTTTTTCTGTCATACATTTGCTAGCAGGCAATTTACGCTTCCAACATGATTCCAGTAATCATCTCCAACACCCCCATCCAAAAAAAGAGAAAAAGATGTCTAAAAACCTAAAAAACTTTGCACTTGTTGTATTTCCAGTGTGTGCAATGTAGCCACAGCATCAGCAGTGTTTCTCCTCTCTCCTCTGATAACTGGAGCATCTAGAGCATGTAGTATGCTGATGAATAGCTGTAATGAATGAAGAGAAATAGGCCAATAGTGCAGCGAGGCCTCTGTATTGATCTAAGTCCAGGGTAGATAGAAAGCATGTATTGGGATGCATGTTTGTGCCCTATTAATGAGGAGGAGACAGGGGAAGGTAAAGTGTGTGCATTTTTATTTTAGGTTAAGAAATGCAGAGGAACATTACGTGATGAGGGCAGGATGACAATACATAAACAAATCTAGCATTTTAGATTCTTGTAATTTCCATTAAATGGGTAGTTCAGACAAAAAAATACTATTTAATTTACTCACCCTCATCTTTTGGAACACAAAAGAAGATAAACAATGTGTGTGTATTTTTTGTTAATACAGTAAAAATGAGGACAGAATTGTCATTTTTTTGGTGAACTATCCTTTGAAGATATTACTATGATTTATAAAGCCATTTCAGCTTGGCTCATTAATATTAATCATATAGCTTCAGGTAATTAATATTCAATTCAACAAGTAGTCCTATGCTGAAAACAATTGTCATAGAAACAATTTTCGCTCAGAAATTGCTCGTAAATTTCACAAACAATTCAAATTTTGAAGTAAAATATTGGAATAGTATTTTCTTGTAACACACTCCGATAATCTTTGTTTTATTTTTTCAGCCTTTTTTTACAGTCTACCTGATTTGCCGGTAGTAATGGTTAGTAGTAATAGTTATGTAAGACATTAGGGATGTTACTGTATACTAGAAATAGCAGAATTGCCACATTTGTCAACTCACCTGTTTGGAAAAAGCTTTTGTTTGGTCTTAAAATGGTCATTTCACATGGGCGGCTACACTTTTGTCCTTACTAATACCAAAAAAATAACGCTTTATTATTATTAACCCAAAAAATAAGTTGTGCAAACTTAGAAATATCTAAAAGGAGATAATGTTTGTAGTGTCTCTGCTTGTGGGGACGTTTTGTCCAACACCAAACCAAATTTATGCTAGTCTAAGCTGGTCTTTTCAGCAGGCACATGGATATATAATATAAATGTTCTTGGAATACACACATACACACTTACATTAATAAAGGAGTGAAACCAAATCAATGAGAAACACTTCATCATCATGTGCCTAATCGTCTACTAATAGCCACTATTATATAGTTGGTTCAGACCCCATGTTAGCTTGGCCCTGGAGCAGTTACAGCGCATATTAGCATGTCTGAATATAGTAATAGGTTTAGCTTGCCATATCCCGACCCCATCAACCAATGCCTCACGTTCTCCTTCCTCTCATTCTATTCCTCTGTGAAATCTTGTCCAGCACACAGAATTAACATGCTGTAATATTCAAAGTATATCCATTAATGAGATTAAACACTTGAATCTATTATCCATGATTATAATAACTGCAGGAACTCAGGGACAGGAAGAGAAAGGGAGAGAGAGTCAGCATGGGTAAAAAAAAAAAAAAAAAGAAAAAAAAAAGTTATTCATTTAGCCGTGGCACAAACAGAAATAACAAGGTGTTTTGCTTTTAGCCTCTCAAAAGACTTTTCAGGGTGTTTGTTTTATTTACTTCGCTCACAAATGAGTCTTATTAATTTGGCGCTTACAGTTCAGTTATAAATAAATCTGGAAACTACATGCAAGAGAAATGCAAACCGATCCTCTTTAGCACTGGCTCACTTTCTCTGTCTATATATTGTATTTTAAGGTTTATTTATTTAATACTTAAAGGTACACTATTCTCTATCTGTAGTTGAACCAAAATTACAAGTTGCTTGCAGAGGAACAGTTTTACATTGGTTGTGCTTCAGTAAAGCTCTTCTGTGTAGGCGAATCTAATTGTTTTTTTTTTTGTGGATCTGACTAGCTACTCCAGTTTCACTAATGGTATTAAGTCAGACAAAACATATATGAAAAATGACTTCTGAGCAAGTAAATATCATATACCCAGCTAACAGAGAACATTTTTAGAACTTTGACTACCGTTTCGGCAAGGGGGACAAACATTCTTCAACGTTAACAGAATGTTTGTTCAAAGATATCTGGTCTTCAATGATGTTCTCAAAACATTAGCACAAAAAACAAGATTTTATTGTTGTTTCATTTAAAGAAAAAAAAGTGAACATTCAGAAATAACGTTTTCATAAGTCAACTGGAATGCTAGCAATATGCTCTTAGAGGATAGCTGGACCATACTCTGTGTTTACAGACATAACAGACATAAGCCTGAAATTTCCTGCCAATCGAACCCGAAATCTATACAGTCATTATTGTAGGCTTACTGTAATGACGTACAGTGGGTACGGAAAGTATTCAGACCCCCTTGAATTTTTCACTCTTTGTTATATTGCAGCCATTTGCTAAAATCATTTAAGTTAATTTTTTTTGTACATACATGTGGTTTTGTGCACAATATTTTTATGTACTTCTTAATTATTTTTAAACTTAAAATTTGGTTGCATTCCTCTGTAGTGTATTGTTAAGCATTTGAGATCTATTGTGTCCTACTATGCTTCCAATATTTCTTATTTTAATGTCTGTTCAGTGTCAACATCGGGTTCTGTAAATGGATCATGTTGCTGCTCATAAATTGACCTGCTTTTTGGATTATGCCTCCATCTGAAGGGTGAAATGTGTTGAGGAGGTTCAGCTCCACCTGACCTCTTTTGATCTGGCCAAGAAGGCCATAGTTTCTGTTCCACAAAGGCCTGAGGGAATCAATAGCAATGGGTCTTTTTGAACATTACAGCTGTCCAGGGATTTTTGACCAAGGAAATTGACTAATAGCTTAACACATTCAGTTACTTTTCTTGAGGATTCTTTAAAAAATACGTTTATTACACTACTGTTTGTAGGCTGTGATATTTTGTTAATGCCTTTGAATGAGAGCTCACCAAGGCTGCATTTATTTGATCAAAAATACAATAAACAGTGTTGTTGTGAAATATTATTACAAAATAAGATAATTGTTTTTTATTTGAATACACTTTTAAAATATAGTTTATTCCTGTGATGTTCTTATTATCAATGTTGAAAACAATTGGCTTATATATTGTATACATGTATATATGTGATTGCCTCCGGCACTCGGCCTGCGGCCTCGTGCCTCTAGCCTAATCACAGCCATGCCGATATAGAGCCGGTATTGCTCGAGTCCGAGAGTGATACTACGTTTATACAACAGTTCGACTGAACGTGTGTAGTTAAACAAGAAACAATGGAGTGTCTAATAAAACCCTCTTTTGTGCGGAACTACTTCCTTCCGCCACGGATTCAAAGCTCAAGTTGACAGTTAAACATACGTCACTTTTAGAATTCGTATCAAGGGCATGTGCTGCTTCAGTTAAGTTATTAGTGAGAAATATTGAGGCTATAAGAGAGAAACAATGCGGCAAGATGTGCATCCAAATGAGAGAGAGAGAGACCACGAAGCTAGACGTTTCTTCTTATATTAACTAGCGTACTCTACGATTAGCTCAGTGAATAATAAAAAAAAACATAGACCCATATATATAT
>NW_015553274.1:347650-361163 GCF_001515605.1 Sinocyclocheilus anshuiensis
TATACTGCAGTTGTTTAAAATCCCACCACATTTTCTAAAGTATTAGATAAGGAAATGTGGTGATGAGCTCATTTCTAGGTGACATTACCAGTCACACGACATGGCATGAAGTCAGTATGTGATTTCACCAGGTCTTGAAGGAGCATGACTAACCAAGTTTGTGTCACCTAACTTAAAGTGTTCTGTATTGGTTCTCATAATTTGTTTCCCATTTCAGTGACACAGTGGTTAGCCAATTTGGATGAAAAAAATGCTGACAGAGTTAATAGATATGATCTACTTAGGATTATTACCCTTTCTGTAATGATGACACTATCCATCAATTAGGATGTTAATCAGCTTGTTTTTTTAGAGTAAAGCTCTTTAAATACACATGACACATTGGCAGGCTGGTCAGAGGAATGTGCAGGAACTATAATCTGCAGACTGCAAGTCTCACAAAAGCTGTGACATCACCAGGTTTTCCAGAAGGCGAAAGTAGATTAGTTTCGACCGCTCAACTTCACCTATTCACCTGTAGTGCACTCTGAGAGCACCAGAATATGTTTTAGATATGCTGATGCTAAAATGCTTCCTGGAAGTCAGCAGTGACATCATGGGTTTCCGGTCTCAGCTGAATGACATCATTTTTAGCTCAGTGTGACCTCAACTGGATAACCTAAATTCATACTCACAGATGAGAATAATTCTATTCAGCGATAAAGTGCTGATACAGTGTCATCAATGATTCATACAAGCATAAAAAGATTGAGCACATCTGTAATCCTGAGTTCTTAGAGATAAAGGTTCACAGGTGTAATTCACAGTATTGTATTGGTTCATGAAAGCTGCTGTTCTGAGGATTTGCTATGTGAAGAATGTAACTAAATGATGCTACAAATTACAAATTACATTTTGAGCAGCTGGTAGGTGAAAAGTTGATTTAAAAAATGATTTCAGAATGTCATAGCATTTGATTTGCAAGTGAAATGATAAAAACTTTGTTTATTTTCAGGTTTAAAATAGCTTTGACTCCCACATTTTCAATCTGATCTCTATTGAAAAAGGTTTCAGCCTTTACATTACATTTTAAATGATATAAAAATAGAAAAAAAAAAAAAATTAAATTGTAATAATATTTCACAGTATGTGAAGTATGTGAAGAGTTTTGTATTTATATAAATGGTTTGTATTTATATATATAAAGCAAAGGTTATTTATTTATTTATTTTTTGGTCGCTTGAAAATTGTCAGAGATTCAGCTTTCAGGATGGGGGTGGTAAGGTCATTCCACCAGCTGGGAACAGTGAACGAAAATGTTCTGGAAAGTGATTTTGTTCCTCTCTGTGATGGTACCCTGAGGTGTCACTTGTAGATCTCAGGCTTCTGGAGAGGATGTAGATTTGTAAAAGTGAGTGGAAGTAGGAGGGTGCTGAGCCCGTGGCTGTTCTATACGCAAGCATCAATGTCTTGAACTTGATGCGAGCCGTAACCGGTAGCCAGTGCAGGGACATAAAGAGAGGTGTGACGTGGGCCCTTTTGGGTTCATTGAATACCAGTCGTGCTGCTATACATATACATGTATGTATGTGTATTGTCACAATTACAAGAAATAAAGTTTTAATCCTAGTTGAGATGAAATAGAGAGAAATCTGTCAGTTGAATCTTTATTCCTCTCTCTGTCCACAGGCTCATCACTGACTGACGACTGAGCCGAGAGATCCAGGGTCAGCCGCCGTCTGTCTGAGAGTGGCAGGGGTGAGATGGGTTTTGCCATATCAATGAGCTTTAGCTATTGAGTGAATCTTCAGTCAGCCATGCTAAGAAAGGGAATGACAGCCCCAACAGGTGTGACAAAATCCCATGTGTGATTGTACTGTAAAATATATTTAGAAACATCTCAAGTGACTTGCACATAGAAAGGACCAGAATCCATGAGCCGCTCGATAATTTAACCACTGTGATAGTGTTACAATTTAACGCCAACATTTTTACATTTTTTTATATTTCACCTGAAAGTAAATAACATCCATCAATTTTATCAATAATATATTATACGATTTGATGTGTGTGTGTGTGTGTGTGTGTGTGTGTGTGTGTGTGTGTGTGACTTTCTGTTCTTTCTCTTTTTGTTTCTCTAGTTATGACTCAGATTTTCAGAGAACATGTATATGCACACAGAGGCAATCAGAGAGAGCACATTCACTTTGAAATATCAAGTAACTTTCCTTTTGGTTTCTGTCTTTGTACCAGCCATTATGCAGGATGCCATTACTACTGGATGCATAGATGGATTGATTTTAATAACTCAGCTACTTAGCAGTGGATTGAAATGTAGCCACTGGCCCTCATAAAGGCAATGCATCAAACAGACAAGCCTATCACAGGCTACACTTGAGATCCATCCAGTGTGATTAATTGTAATTAATTGTTTTACTTAGTGAAGTGTTGTGTGCTGACTCATTTATCTTACTTACTGCAAATTACATTGCTCAAGTTTGCAGCCGATTGAACTATGGCTGTTTCTGCTTTTCCCTACTGTTGTTTAAACAGGACAAAATCTAGTAACACTTAATACTGTTTTGTTTAAAATCATTGCAGTTTATGTGAAAACATAAATAAGATTTATAGTGATAACAAATAATTGCATGCGATAATGGGATATTATAACCATCAATTAGCCCTTTGTCTTTTTCATGCATGAACAATCATGTAAGTTGATATATTTACAAAATCTTTGGCCATTTGTAAGGGTCATTATCTCTGATATATAAATATGTTCATATTTTATGTCAATTTTTAATTCTATTAAAATAATTGCATAATTTCAAGGCATCAAACTGTGCCTCAAAACCAGAACAACCTCCTCAATGCTTAAACCATAAAGTTTTATATCTTTTTTTATATACACGTTGCTCATCAGCATTCAGAACCACATAATACCAACAGCTGCTGCAATCAAAGATATATTATAGCCTGTAATAAAACTTGAAAATGGCAGATTAAGTGATATTTTATACAGCCTCATTCATTTGAAAAAGGTCAGCGGGAAATTTATTTATTTGAAGAAATATGAGGAGACATGTTTTATTAGTGACAAAGGTGGTGGGGAGCAGCAGTAACTGGCATTTGCTGATAGTGAAATTATAATGTGCAGTGGTTCTGTATTTGAGAAAAGCATAGTTCCTTTCTTAGTGACATTAGCCGAATGACATTCCACAGTAATTGTTAGAAAGTGCCAAAATTGCACCATTCAAAGGTTTTTTTTCATTAAAAAATGATCATGTTTAAAAAAATAGATGACTGCAAGCCGTGTTAATAACATTTTTAGTGATGAATGTGATGGCAGTGACAAACACTTTAATAACAGTGTCATGTTTTGCGTGCTTATTTATTTTCTCTATGACTTGATGTTGACTTTAGGTCCATTTTAGACCTAATTGCTTTGTATTTCAGATTGTGTTTAAACTTGTAGATTGGTTCTCTTGGTTCTTTTGGTCAGGACAAAAAAAGAAAATGATACATTTAGTCCTGGATCGCTTCATTCACTGTCATTTTTAACACTAAACCTAATGATACAAAATAAAGGCATAAGGGTAAGGGTGCAACCTGATTGGACAACTTTTATGGTGTATATTTTGCGAGCTTACTGAACATCCAAAATAATGCTGTAGTCTGGGCTATATGTGTTCATTGTATGTGTGTAGATATGGTGGTATCTGATAACTCACAAATAGCTTATAAATTGTGTAAAGAAGTCAAACAAAGAGCAGGAATTCCTTCATTGCACACACAGAGATTTGCTGCAATGTGGATGGTGGTTCTGACGTCTGTATCAAATTGTAATGTGCAGCATAGCTCATTTATTTGGCTAATGTCTATGACGAGGAGACATTTGGCTAATGTCTATGATGAGGAGAGCCTGGTATGCTTGAGAATTTTGTCCTTTTTAAGGTTGCACCAGAGTTAGTTTGGAAGCGGACCAAAGACACCGTGTTTGGTGCGCACCATGGTTTGGATGACAGCATTCACACTTATTCAAATGAACCACACTAACAGAGCAGTTAATTTTAATCAAACCAAACCTGCCAAGTGTAAACACACCTTTAGTAATCTTGAGTTGGTGTGAATTGAATGGTCTTCAGGTGACTCAGGAGGACTAGCAGAGATGCGCTTAGCTGACAGTCACTGGAGAGATGACTGGAGAGCAGATTATGACAGCTCTCACTCCTGATCATCCTGTGATGTTGAAGCCACGCTGATGCATACTAGAAGTTCACGCTTTTGTAGCAAACTATATGTGACACTTGCTGTATGAGGAAACATTTCATGACAGTGTGGCCGTCTTCTAAGAATCACCTAAAAACAACAAGTGCTGCATCTCTGTGTAGATGGGTTCCTAGTTAATGCTAAATGATATAGGCAAGGTTCTTCTCTGTCTCAGGATGAGACACGGATTTGGAGCCTCGGGTCTCTGGAACGTCACTGTTAATTAATGTTGATTATCTGATCCCGCATGTATCCCAGAAGCTCGTGCAGATGCCTTAATGAATCAGAGTCAAAATGCAAATGTCTGTTCCTTTTGGAAAGCCTGAACTTAAGTGTGTGTAGCTTTAGTCATTGCTCTGCACTAACATACATGTGCAGACACCCATGTCTGAGGAGGCCTTGTGATAAAGAAATCAGCTGAAGTACAGAAATAAAACAAAAGGCCTGCGTTTCATTCTTCTACCATTCAGAAGTTTGGGGTCTAATTTTCTCATTTCTAAAATGTTTAATTTTAAAAAAGTCTCTTACATGTTAAATCATTGTAAAAATCATTAATGTGAAATACTAGAAATCCAAATCACTGTTTTCTATTTTAATGTTGAATAGATATTATCTATGAATAGATATTTCAAAAGAACAGCATTTATTTGTAATAGAAATCGTTTGTAACATAATAAATGTTTTACTGTCACTTTTGATTAATTCAGTGCATCCTTGCTGAATAGAAGTATTCATTTCTTAAAAAAAATAAAAAAAATCTTACTGACTCCAAACTTTTGATCAGTAGTGACCAAAAGTTTGGAAACAGCAGGGTTTTGGACAATATCGGCAAAAATCCTTGTCATAATTCTTGGAATAATGCATTCAAGTACCTTAAATCCATTACAATATAATGCATAATGATTTTGATTTTGCTCACTTAATAATGGCAATATATCCACGTTACAGTCAGCCATGGCCTTTTGGCAGATGTGATGTCTGATTACGGGATTAAACTTGGCCTGGGTTTCTGTTTTAAAGATTATTGGGTCAGCACAACTTTATAGCTTTATTGAATGATTGCCAGTAAACGTTAGTGCTCAATAGACCAATTAGAACATAGTTAGATTTATAAATATCTCCTTTTTTTATTTAATAAATTATGTTCTCATATAGTTTGTGTTGTGCTGATGAATTCATATGCTGTCCAGAACCCAACTTTGCCTAGAGTGTTTCCAAGCTTTTGGAGCACACTGTACGTTATTGCATTGGAAATAGTGCAATCAAGTGACCTGGACGCTCTGTATAGTGGTTTTATGTACAGACTGTCATTACTCTGAGAAAATAGTTGGTTTTAAATGGACAAGAACTTGCTGTGAAGTGTGTTTAGGCCCCTCGCATTCAAATCACACTTGCGTCCTCATTAGCTGAGCAGCACATACTGTGTGCATAACTGGAAGGACTGACAGAGTCACATGCTGGTTTGGTTGCAGGATTTTGAGCATGTTAAAGCAGTTCATGACTCTATAATGTCATATTTCTGTCAGGTGGTGCCACCTCAGTGATTCATCAGAATTGCATTTCTTGGTTGTGTCATCTGGGATGTCGACATTTCCTGGTGTCTTGTGGCGAATCTAAGGATGCCGAGGAATGGGACTGATGCTTCATGATATTTTGGGGAAAAAAGTGACTACTACTTCCTTTTCTGTGGTGCTGAGTGGAAAAAACGACATGCCAATATATACGCTAACCACATGCTGAAGCCAGTAAGACTTGGTTGGCTTGGCAGGGAGTTTAGGATGACTGTTTAATCTCTTTGCATAGTTTTAAGAGAGATTTAGGATGGATTCTGGATTTGGCTAAGCATTAAACCAGGTCATGACTCATAGGTTCAGACAGACATTGCTGAGCTCTTTTATTAATTCTTCCTCTATGTCTGGCCCACCTTCTGTTACTGTGTGAGGAACTTGTATCCAAGATCTACACTTTTCCTTATACATTAACCTAAAATCTTGATGGCTTAAAATGGCCGTTGGCACATTATACGTCAGCTACTCATGTGTATTAAGTATCCAGATGTGGGTACACTTGTTCTGGCACACTGTGTGTCCCCTGTGTGCCGTCTTCCATAGAGCAAATGGAATGGGCAGACACGCGCACAGTCTCTCTCTCTCTCCTCACAGACTGACACCTCTGCAGGGGCCGGGCCCTGAAAATTGCCTTATTGAATTACAGCTTCTTCACAGTCATCTCTCTGCTCCTCTCCTCTGTACCCCTGATCCATCAAAGATTGTCACTGTGGCTGTTCATCTTAGTATGCTTAAAGAAAGAGTCATTCTATGAAACGGCCACATTTTCCATTTTGTGAAGGTGATGTTTAAAGTAAACATTTTAAACTTTCTGTTAAAAAGAGAATGTTTTTTAAGTGGTAATAGATTTTAAACTATAATAATCTCAGGTTATATTTATTAAATGTATGTTGGGATATATTGAACTAATTTTTTTATTTGTATCCACCCAGTCAAATAAAAACCTGTCTATTTTGATGGGATGAATATGTTATAAATGATCAAATCTGATTAAAAAAAATAAAAAAAAATTATGAATGTTAATTGACAGTAAAGCTTTTGAAGTTGGGCCCTCTGAAGATTCAAATGATAATATTTTCTTAATTATCTAATTTAAAATAACTTATTGTTTAATAACTAATTATTTTAGGTAAATAATTGTTGTGAAGTGGGTAAACAGATACATTAGAAAATGTTATTGAAAATTTATTTTAATAATAATAATCATGAAGTTTCCTTCAAAGGTTTTATCTCTGTATATCTCTATATATTTATATTATAATATTATTTCAAATCATTAATTAGATTTAGATGTTTTATTTATATATGATTTATATGTTTCTCTTTCTTTCTGTGAACTGTAATTTTAAATGACATAATAAAGTAGTCTTCAGAAGTCTTAGAATATAGCAGATTTTTGTGTTTAGTGCTTCTTTCATGGATTGCTTATAAAACAAGAAAACAAGGCATATCAAATTGATATAGTCTACATTAATTTTTATAAGTTGCCTCTGAAACAATAGGGCCAGGACTCTGTCTCTCTGTTCATTCAGTGTTGTATAGCACAGCCTATTTTTAAACTATAACTGTACATTCACTCTTCATTTTCCTTCGTCTGCTCTTAATAATTCACTCTTTATTCTCCCTTCTCGCCCTCTTCCTTTGTCTCTCTGTCTCGCGCCGAAGTTAATTTTCAGATCAGTAGCTAAATCAATCCCCATCAGGTCACTCAGGGTCACTTCCGTCTCCCGAAATTCTGAAAGAAGAGCGCAAATAGACAGTCATCAGAACCTGTCTCATGCTTTACATGAGAAATATTGCCCCCGTCTACAAATGAGATAAAAAATTTAAAATGATTCAAAGCTCATTTCAAAGGGCATTCCATAAATCGTGTTCCACCACCTACCTGTGTTCTCCGGCAGGAGCGGAGCATGGAATGCATCCTTGGTTTGAGCTGAGTAAATAAATCAATAGGTCTTATCCCAACGGGGGTTACATAAATAACCTGGAACACTGCCTCTGCTTGTTAAGGCAGGAAATGATGGCAATGACAGATCGATGGCATGGTGTAGAATACCAAAGTGCCTGTCCTAGACTGTGCCGTCTTTCATATAATCTTTCACCTTGTGGGGGGAATGTGATTATTACATCCCGTTATCTTTGCCTATTGGATTGAAGGGTTGTGTTTATATGTTATACAGTATATTTGGGCCAGAAATTGGATTTAACTATGTTATCTTGTATTATATTGTTATATACTGAAGTCATTGTTTATAGAATCACTCCTGCTTCAACTGCCATCAACTCCACCACATGGAGTATCTAGTTGACTAGGAATGAGTAACACTCACATGGAGCTGACTATGTGATTGAGTTACCTATTGTGGCATCACCCTTAGGCTCTCTGAAGAAACTGCCATTTAGCGCCGCTAGACTTGATCCCCAGTCACGTTTAATGGCGGCAATTGCATTTGACACAGTGCTCACAGTCTCTGGTGATTGTTTTACCTTGTTATATATCCAAAAAGCTATTTGTAGCTCAATGTTCATTCACTTGAGTGAGGATTGGTGCTGTTCGTGAGCTCAAATATCGTGAATATGCCCAGTTTCTGCTCTCATTTGCAGAAGCACTGACCCACGCCTTCGCTGTGCGCAATCAGGTCCCTGGCTTCCCATTAGAATAAATCACTCTTGAACACAGGAGCTTAACGCCTCATCAGGAGCTGAATTTCGCTGCACGGAAGAAAGTGGCTATCACCCTTTCTCCTTTATAGCAACTAGGGAAAGGACACTCTTGTTGGAACTCTTTACATCAGTTCAGTTAGATTTTTTTTAGTTCAGTAAGATTCAGTGAAGACTATTTACTTGTACACAGCAGAATTGAAGAAATAGTTAAGACAAAAAAATGTTTTTAAGTATTTACTAATTATTTATATTGTTCCAAACCTGTATGTTCATGTTTTTTTTTTTCAGTGGAACATGTATTCAGTACCATTCAAAAGTGTCTTATGTTCACCAAAGCTGCATTTATTTGATCAAAAATACAGTAAAAACAGTGATATTGTGAAATATTATTGCAAGTTAAAAGAACTGTTTTCTATTTAATGTGTTTTATAATGTCATTTATTCCTGTGATGGCCAAGCTGAATTTTCAGCAGCCATTGCTCCAGGCTTTAGTGTCACATGATCCTACAGAAATCACTCTAATATGCTGATTTGGTGCTTAAGGAACACTTTATTATATACAATTCAATATAAATCTCAAAAGGATAGCATTTATGTGAAATATAATTATTTTATTATTTATTATAAATATAATTATAAATGCCTTTACTGTCACATTTTACTTTTTACTGTCTGAATTAAAGTATTAATCAATCATTAAAAAATGTACTGACCCCAAACTATTTTATCTATCTATCTATCTATCTATCTATCTATCTATCTATCTATCTATCTATCTATCTGTCTGTCTATCTGTCTGTCTGTCTGTCTATTTATTTATCTTTTTGCTTCAGATGGCTTGAAACACAGTGCTTGAGTCGTATGGACCATTTAAAACATTAAAAAAAAATAATAATAATAATAAAACTTTTTAGAGCTCCTTGACGTGAAGATAAATGTCTGAATGTCATACAAGAAATTTATTCAGAAAACAAACAAACAAACAAAAAATACTGCTTTGAAAATTCTTTGGAAAAAAAAATTAACTGCTGACAGGTTTAGAATGACGTAAGGATGAGTAAAGTATTTTATATAAATTTTCATGTTTGTTAATTTTCATTTTTTGGTTATCTATAAGGAACAGTTTTTCAAATAACAGTATTTAACAGTTACCAATAAAAACTGCATTATTTATAGCCCAAAGTTTTGTTTTGACCTTGCTATCAAAAGAAAGCATAAACAGGACATCACATCTGGACAACAGGATCAAGCATCAATACAAAAAGGAGTTATGACTGCTTGCCCTCTTATTCATCCCAAGAGCCTCAAGACCCACATGGCCTATTGATCTACTGCTGTCATTATACACCCTGAATGGCATTATCACCCCAGTGTAACAGCTCTTCCTTCATCTCCACATCTTCTCATGCAGCGATGCTTGCCAGTTCATAAATAACAATTATACTGATAATAAAACCAATATTTATTTTCCATATTCAAATGTAGTCTCAGAGGCGATGTTTTATGCCTGTGATGGGGACATGAAGGCCACCTTCATTAGTGTAGCGTGCTGATGGATAGGTTGTGGAAGACGGTACACGCAGGGAGATGCGTATAAATGGAACATGGGCTCCTCACTCTCAGAACCCACAAAGTGGAGAGCAGTAGAGAGGAGGAACTGACCTTTACAGCACATTCAGACCCACTGAAAAAGAAATACAGGAGGTTTTTGAAGCTGTTGAGGTTGTGTTCAGTGTGTTCTAGGTTAGGGTTTGGAAGTAGAAAATTTTTCGGTGTGTGGTTGGGTAGTACACCTACAAAAATTAGCATGGTATCTCCATGTAAAAAATAAATAAATAAATAATTAACTTGTATTTTTTGCTTTGTTTTCCAGTTAAATAAATTTATAAATAATAAAAGATTTATTTTTTAAAAGTTTCAGAAAATATTTTGAGAGAACGTAAAAACAATATGATATATGGACGTCAAATATCTTATGTTTTAGGGACATGTTTACAAGACAGTACCAACTAAAATTTGATCAAAATGTTACAAAATTTAAAATAAATGCTGTTCTATTGAACATTCTATAAAATCCTGAAATCATGGTTTCCACAAAAATATTAAGCCGCACAACTATTATTGATAATAAAGTGTTCATTGAGCACCAAATCAGCATATTAGTATGATTTCAGAAAGATCATGTGACACTGAAGACGGGAGTAATGGCTGCAGAAAATTCAGCGTTGCAATCAAATAAATAAATAACATTTTAAAATATATTAAAATGTTAACATTTATTTTTTACTACTGTATTAGCCTTGATGAGCATAAGGCACTTCTTTCAAAAACATTTAAAAAAAATAATTTAATCATTTATTCCAAACTTTTGACCGGTATAGTGTTTATATACAGTGGTGGCCAAAATTATTAGAACACTAGTATTTTCACCGACTAAAAAATGGTTTTAAGTCAGTTATTTCTACCTTTTGCTGTAGTGTGTCAGTAGGAAATATCAGTTTACATGTCCAAACATTCATTTTGCCATTAATTGTAATAATCCAGTGAGATTTTTGTCTGACAACAGCCAGTGCTCCACACAGAGATCTGATCTCACCATCATCCAGTCTGTCTGGAATGACATGAAGAAACAGAACAAACTGAGACAGACTAAATCCAGAAGAACTGTGGCAACGTCTCCAAGATGCTTCAAGAAACCTTCCTGCAAAATAACTGAAAAGCTATGCCCAAGTGCACCTAGGGCAAAAGCTGCTTTAAATGCAAAGGATGGTCACAACAAATGTTGATTTGATTTAATTAATAGAAGTTACTTGATAAAGAATATCTATTTATAACATTATTTTTGACAGCATCCTCATTGTACAGCGTTTTTACACAAGTGCCTAAAACTTTTAACAGTACTGTAGCTTTGCAGAAGTTCCCATGAAAGGCAACTTCTGGATTTAGTCTGTCTCAGTTTGTTCTGTTTCTTCTCGTCATTCCAGACAGACTGGATGATGATCAGATGAGATCTCTGTGTGGAGCACTGGCTGTTGTCAGACAAAAATCTCACTGGATTATTACAATTAATGGCAAAAAGAATGTTTGGAAATGTAAACTGATATTTCCTACTGACACACTACAGCAAAAGATAGAAATAACTGACTTAAAACCATTTTTTAGCTGGTGAAAATACTAGTGTTCTAATAATTTTGGCCACCACTGTATATATTTATGTGTCTGTATGCATTAAAAAATTATACACTGAGCATCTCTCTCTCTCTCTCTCTCTCTCTCCCTCTCTCTCTCTCTCAATATATATGTATGTATGTACGTGCAGTGTATGATTTTTTTATGCTAAATATTTGGTGCAGGCTTCTGTGTTTCTTCGAAGCCACAATTTATTGCTTTATAACTCACTCTCTCCATATATCTCATCTGCAGCCAGTATTTGCCCCTTAAACCTACAGTCTAATCAAACAAGTTCAGTATCACACTGTACCAGCACACTGACAAACAGCCCCCAAACCCACCATCAGAGCTCCTCTAGAATAACAAATATAATGTAATCCATAACTCAGAGCGTGGGGGGGGGAATGAGTTTCAGGCAGGAAAATAATTTTCAGATGCAATATGGGTGAGTTAGGGAGACTTGTGAGCTTCTGTTATATCTCTCAGGGTGAATAATGCATTCAGAATCACTTTCAAATTTATTATCTCAAAGGCAAACCTCTATCCAGCGAGCCGGTGTCCATTATCATTCATAACCCCTGAGTTTGTTACACTTTGCTTGTGGCTTTGCTTCTTTGATCGCCAATTAGTAGCGGCCTTATGGGGTCAATCTGAAAAGATCACAGATGCACATCCTTTTCTCAGTGGAAATCTTTAGCTCGCTTTCTACTCATATGGCTGAGATGATCGACACTAGAAACTGAGAGAATTTTATTTACATGCAGTTGACCCATGACAGTTTATTCATGCAGGTTTGATTTAGTGCCTGATGTGCAATTAATAATTTTCTATAGGAGCAGAAATCTCAGTGGTAGTATAAACTAGTGATTTATTGTGAACCTGGAATAAAAATAAGTTTTGAACAGCTTTGGTCAGTTTAATAAATATTCTAGTCTTGATTCCGACACAGAGTATGGTAGCTGGTAGGTAACTTGAAATTAGCCGCACAATTTGTCTCGATGCCTTAGAAGAATCACTCAGAGGAGAAATGTTCAACATGAAAAGCTTGATAATTATTTTGATTGAGACTGCACAGTGCCTTTGATATCTGCATGTTCCCCTTCAGGAACTCGAGCTGCGTCGAAATCGCTTTGGGAACGCCCCTGCGTGACCGCGTTCTGAAGCACGTGTCAAATCAGTCCAATGGAGTAGCGAGACGTCACGAGCGGGGTGACGTAAGCACCAGAAAGTATAAAAGCGCATCCGGCAGAGCGCAAACCAGCTTCTGCTCTTCAGTAGCGCTCTGTGTATGTGTCTGTCTATTTACTGTTGTCTGTCCGCACAAGCATATATAAAAACAATCATGAAAAAGTCTATGGCGAGCGAACGGCATTACGAACGCTGTGTTCCTCCCTGCCCACGATATCTGGCGACGGGGGATACACACGATTTGTGTGTCGTTTGTTTGGGAGCGGAGCATACACGGTCAGCTTTCGAGGAGCTGATTGTCATCACTGCGAGTTACTCTCGCTGCGTATGCTCCGCTCTCGCCTGGCTGTGTTTGATGAGAGCGGCCAGGCTCGCGATCCCGCTGGCAGCGGTCCCGCTGTTGCCGAGGCACGGCGTAGACTGTTGTCATGGGGATCTCGTCCGACGGGCTCGTCCTTTTCTTGGTCCTCACCCGCTAGATCCGCGGCTCTCTCTCAGTGTTCGGAAGCCCGCGCTGCGGTTTCTTCCCACCCCACCAGAGAGAGAGAGCCAGACGCTTCATCTATCTTCCTCCGAGGAGGTGGATGTGATGAGTGTCGAGACAGAGGAGACTGTGGACTCGCCACCACAGTCCCTCGCGTATGAGGTGATTCATGATTATGGGGTGTGTTTCG
>NW_015553274.1:365585-384636 GCF_001515605.1 Sinocyclocheilus anshuiensis
TCGCAAATCTTAAAAAAAAACAAAAAAAAAAAACGAGCGTTGCAACCCGCACCCCTCCACAAGAAGATCGGGGGTTGTGGCGATGCTCTCAGTCGGGGTCTTCTAGACCGAAAACGGATCTGCGGACCGTTATTTTGTCTAAGAGGACCTCGGCTAAATGGTCAGGCAGGGACTTGGTAGTATGGCGCAGTGGGTATTCTCGTTCCCAAAGCGATTTCGACGCAGCTCGAGTTCCTGAAGGGGAACGTCTCTAGGTTACGTATGTAACCATGGTTCCCCGAGGGAACGAGACGCTGCGTCTCTTTGCCATACTCCCTGCATCCCTCCAGGCGCTACTTCATCGAAGCTGGTTTGCGCTCTGCCGGATGCGCTTTTATACTTTCTGGTGCTTACGTCACCCCGCTCGTGACGTCTCGCTACTCCATTGGACTGATTTGACACGGGCTTCAGAACACGGTCATGCAGGGGCGTTCCCAAAGCGATTTCGACGCAGCGTCTCGTTCCCTCGGGGAACCATGGTTACATACGTAACCTAGAGACGTTTTTCATAAAGACACTCATATCTGAGAATCAGTTAATTGTGACTGGAAGGTGTGCTAGGAAGGTCAGGATAGGTTTGTGCTAAGTAATTTATTTCTATTTTAATTATTCAGTCTGTAATGCAAATATTGGTAAGATCTAAAAGCCTTAATTGGCTCTGATGTTTAATTCAGTAAAAAGGCATAACAACTAGAAAGTGATACTTTGTTCAGTTGGTCTTCTTGCAGTCAATCTCCTGACTGGATTCTAGCTGTCAGTAAGGGAACTTTTTTGTCTGCTCATTAGCATACCTTCCACCATAAACTTTTGCTCAACTGATACTCTTCTTGCACATATTAATCACAATATATTGCCCTAACAATGTTTTGGGTGGCATCATTACTACAGCCTTCAAGGGAAGTCAGAAATATCCTAATTGACTTATGTGCACATGAATGACCAAAACAAAGTTTAGTTCGCCAAGTAGGAAGCGATGTGCTTACATGATATACAACCATTCCTGCTTCCTGAATCAGTCCATCTAGGGGCGAAAACCCAAGATCCTGTAAGGAGGTCTATGAATGAGTGAGAATTTGTTATACATGTGGTAGATTTATGAGAGATATGAAAAGCTTGATACTTGTTATGGATTGAGATTGTACAGTGCCTTTGATATCTGCATATTTTTCATGAAGACTCTCGTATCTGAGAATCAGTTAATTGTGATTGGAAAGTGTATTTGGAAAGGTCAGAATAGACTTATGCTTATAAAGTAATTAATTTCTATTTTAGTTTATAGTTGACTAACATAAAGCTAATTACTTGCCCATCATTTTACAATCAGGTTTTATATGTAAATATTATCAAAGTAACGCATGTAAAGTTTGGGGTTGGTAAAATGTTTTTGTCTTATATATTCTCACCAAGGCTGCATTTATTTCATTAAAAAAAAAAAAAAAAGTAAAAACAGCAATTTTGTGAAATATTACTATTTATAATAACTGTTTTGTTTTTGAATATTTAAAATTAATCTTAGTTAATGTCACTTTCTATATATGCTAATGCATGAATTAACAATGGTAAATAGTATCTTTACAAATTAACACTAACCTAAATTAATAATTGCTGTAAAAATAGTTATTTATGGTTATTTTATGATACTTGATGCATTAACAAATTGAAGCTTGTTGTAAAATGTAATTAATTAATTAATACAATGCATAAATTAATTGTATAAGTTGTCCTAAAGTGCTTATCCTTAGGAACAACAGAGCAAAATAATTTTTTGCAATTGTTCTTTGAGAATTTGTTTTATTTTGGCCATTTTCATATTTATTTTTAGACTTGAGTGTGTCGTAATAACATCTGCCCAACTCGGCCACAGGAGCTTCCAGCATGCTCTTGAAGGCAGTATATGCCATCTTCAGCTGTAGATGAGGCTAAAAGCATCTTGTAAAGTCCTCAGAGGTTTGTTTAGCCGAACACATTCTGATGGAATATGAAGCCACAGACGGGTGCTGGAGTCTGAGGCGTGGATTCTTCTGTTATCTGTACTGTATAGATCATCATGCAGGCTTACATCATTAGCCCTAGTAACATTACGTTCAGAGGCACATTGCCTCTCTTTCCTCAAATCCTCTGAAATGCTCCTTCATGCTGTGTTATATTTTAGCACTGAAACAGTGCAGTTTACGAACTGTATTCCAGTGCAGTTTTATCATCCGAGTGTGTTTTAGCATCTAACCAAACAGTCACGTAATCACATTATGCACCTGTGTGGATGATGCAATCTCACCACAGACGACCACATTAGACAGCTAGAACTGTTATACAATATTTATTCGGGCACACTGTAATTCTGGAAAGCTAAAAGGCACACTGGAGAGATCCTAATAGAAAATGGGACTCGAAATGCAATTACTGCGCTGATGATGTTTATCTGGCCTGTTTTTTTTTGCTAGTTTCTATAGACTAATTACCTCTTGTGTGATGTTATTTATGAATTCATAATCTTTTTCTGTGTGGAGAGCATAATAGATCACATCACACCACACTGCCAAGTCTCTGACACTTGCACTGTTAATTACCAGCCTCATTTGCATATACAAAATGAAACCATTTAGAAAATAGCATTTTGCAGCAGGACGTGCAAATTTGGAAAACCGAATTGTATTGTTCAGACACAAATTTCAGGTAACATTGGTTCATTTCATGTAAAATTACGCAATAAATCAAGCGTAGCGTTAGTTCTGGCAGGTCACGTTAGTCAAGCTCGCATCAGCTGACCTTCAGCTGATCCCCATCTATACAAGATTGGATGTATTCCCCAGGAAGCCACATAGAGGTTCATTACTTTTTTATGGCTCCTGTTTTCTGGTTTATCTTCAAATAGATTCCGTTTAAGATTGATTAAGGATGACACTAATGTATGGTGTGCTATTTTCTCTTTTTTAGCAGTTGAAATGTACACAGAGCTAGAATAAAAGTAATAAATTGCCCAGCAGAAATATATTGACATTGTATAGCGCAGGAGGATAAAAGTGAATCCATGCGTATCAATAATCTGATGTGACAGCTGCAACGTTAAATGATTTTAAAGCCATGAAATTTTGCATCTTATGGGGTACTGAAACAATCTCTCGCTCTCTTTTTCCACCTCCACACAGGGAGAACCCCAAAGGGGGGTGCGAAGTGAATAAACACTCTGAAGTGAGTGTTTTATGTGTTTTCACACTCTCCTTTTAACCCGATCTAGGGCCTTATTGCTAAAAGAAACAATTCCTCTGACTGTAAATGTCCATTTAGTCATAATAAAAAACACACAACATTTTTTTTCCCCAAGAAACACTTCTGCTTATAGTATTTTGTGCAGCCCCTCCCAGTCTCAAGCCTTTGTTTCCAGTTTGAGTGCCCTGGGGTCTGATGAGGTAACATGGACGCCTTGACATCCCCATTGTACCAGCCATACTGTACTAATGAGGAGCCCCCATTCACCCCACCTTCCACCTCCTCGGGGAGCCTAGGGAAGCGGGGGGCGGGGGGTCGGGGAGTCTGGGAGTCTCCCATCAGCTCAGGTTTCAGGTTGCAGCACCTCGCATCACCTCCAGCCACCTCCTCCTCTGCGTGTGTGGGAAGAGTTGCTTCAGGTGCTGCTAATTATTCCTGTCATCTCCAAGGCCTGTCTTACTGTACGAGACAAAATAAGAAAGCTTGGCTTTTGCAGGACGCCTTGACATCCCCACTGTACCAGCCGTACTATACTAATGAGGAGCCCCCCTTCCTCGACTCTGTTCACCCCACCTTCTGCCTCCTCGGAGAGCCTAGGGAAGCAGGGGTGTGAGGGGTCGGGGAGTCTCCCATCAGCTCAGGTTTCAGGTTGCAGCACCTCGCATCACCTCCAGCCACCTCCTCCTCTGCGTGTGTGGGAAGAGTTGCTTCAGGTGCTGCTAATTATTCCTGTCATCTCCAAGGCCTGTCTTACTGTACGAGACAAAATAAGAAAGCTTGGCTTTTGCAAATCCACTCCCAAAAGCAGCATAACTCATCTTTCGGAGACTTGTAAATTATTCATTCTCCAAGGTTAATGAAAATATGCTAATAGGGAAGAATCCGTGGTGAAAGAAATAAAAAAATTGTAAAGACATGCTCGTCCTAAATAATTAGAATAGTGCTGGCTTTAGTTATGTTTGAAAAACAATTGAAAATGCAGATAAGATAAAAAAAAGAATACATTATATGGTAGATCTTTATGTTGTATATAACAACAAAGTTTAAAAAAAAGGAAATGCAGCTTTAAAGGGTTTATTTATAGAGATTCTGATATAGGGCAACTGTTTTAGTATGTGTACAATGCTCCTTTTCAACAGTGAATGACTAAATTACAGGTCAGTGACATTAAGCTATTTTTTTCTTTCTTTTTTTTTATTGGTCTGGATTTTTTAATTCATTCAGAAATTCATATACACAGTGACTTTAAATATACCTCTTATATAAGAAATGTTTTTAATTTATGAATTAATAATAATTTTGAAATAAATGTGAAATCATGTACATGCATGTACTGATATAATTATGAGGAAAAGGCCTCAATGAAAAGGTGAAATTCTTAAAAATAATGCAAATAATATTAAAAAATAATTTGAGTTGTTTGGGATGTAATATAATATAATATATAATATATTTTACTATTTTAGTACAATATTAATATATACTTTAAATTACTTTTTCAAATTAATGATTAAGGTAATGATTAAGGTGTGCACACATGTATTTAATTGTAAGATATACATTCAAGATTTCAAAATTCAAGTACATTTCGAAGAACATTTTAAAATATTTTTTCACCCCCTTTTCCTACTATTATTTGTCTTTGACCCTTCTATTAACTGTCTCAAACCAACTGCGGTGCTGCTGTTGTTCCAATATTAGCATGTTGTAAATGATTTAAGAGATTATGAATGGCGAACAAAGTAATACAGAGGAGAGAGAGAGAGAGTGAAATAAAGGGGCCAAATGATTGCAGTTCTCTCAAGTCCTGGTCCTGACCTCTGAATATAAGGCTGACTGGATGTTTACAAAGAGAGCGATGGACGGCTGTCAGAGCGCTGTGAGCTAGAGTGAGTGTGAAGAGGGCATAAGCAGTGATTCAGACCACAATCCATCACAGAGCTGTCACTCAATCTCCCCTCCCGCCCCTCGCTCTGGCCCACTTACACCTTACAAACAGTATCACTCTTTGCGTTTGCTGCTCATATTCTCTCTTCCTTTTCTCATTTCCTAGCTTTCCCTCTTCATCTCCATCACTCTGTCTATGCCACTCTCTAACGTCCCCCTGTGTCTTTCTTCTTCTGTCATTCAGTTAGGGTATTGGGTCAAGGGTCAGTTTCCTGCCCTAGTGAACAGAACAGGAAGAATAGAAGCAGTAATGTACGGGGCTTTACTTTTAAACATACTCTGAACCCTTAAGAGCCTGCAAACAGTTTCTCTGTTTAAAGCTCTATTTGAGTCGGACTAGTTTTCCTTGAGGTGGTCAGGTCATCTAGATGTGCTTTGTCATTTTAATTCTAAAGCTAACCTGCCTGTTTTTCTGATAAAAATGAGGGAACAGATTACTGTTTTCCAGTTAACTCAGAGATCTACTGAAAAATCTCATGCTGACTGCCTGTGACTGGTATATTATTTTTAACTACTAACTCATTTATTAAATGTCTCTTTGTACTAACTGGGGCACCTACATTATGGATTTACACCTTTTTTGCCAACTTTCTGTGTTAAATAACAGTGATTCAAGTACTGCTGGTTTCCTAATTAAATCAATAATGAGAGTATGATCACGAACCACTCAAAATAGCTTCACAGAGCGGTAGAAACAGCACCACATGTGATTAGCTGATTTAATTTCTTCTTTTAGTTATATACACGACTGTTCAAAAGTTCAGGGCCAGTAAGATTTTTTTTTTTTTTTTAAGAAATTAATACTTCAGTAAGAGACAAAATGTTGCAAAATATTTATATTTCAAATAAATGCTGAACCTTTTGAACTTGATATTCCTCCGCGATTCCCAAAATAACGTATCATAGTTTCCACAAAAATATTAAGTATAAGCAATATTTTCAAAAACATTCAAAATAGTACCGACCTCAAACTTTTAAATGGTAATGTACATAATGTTATAAATGCATTGTTTGTTCATTTAAAAGGGTTTCATAAATCTCAATCCTGTATTTAGTACATTCAGTAAAGGAAATCACAAACTCTCTGTTGAAAGGTCATTTAAAAAGCTAACTCATCCAAATAGGGCTTAAATAAATTCTGCTTTATCATTTTGAGTGTTTTGTGAGTGTTGTTTTATGCATGATATGGCAGCACAACAACATGTTAACACAGAGAATCTGAGCTGTTGTAAGATGGAGAGGTGTGCAGACTGAAAGCATCATCACAAACCTACTGGAATCCTGGTTAGCTTATTCATGAATTCCTCCAATGCTGGATCAGCTGTCTGCTTAAATGGCCTATACTGGTGAAAAGAATAAGGTGTCACAACAAAAAGTGCACATAATGGCCCTTTGGTGACCTGACAGACTTCCTAGAGTCTGCTTCTGTTGGTTTGCGAGCAATTGGCAAGAAGTAATGAATCTTGTACTAGCTTGTTTCCAACACTGGAACAACTTACCAATGACAAAAAGGCTGAATATACTGTATAAGTTACCTGTGGTAACCTTGAATGTAGATTTGAGTGTGGACTGTAGGGGCAATTCCATTTATTTTAACACTGGATCAAATAAACAAGCTTTACAAGAACCTATATCTTTAAATAAAACCAGATGGCAGGGTAAAGTTTGTACAATTTAATTCACTGAACAAAGTGTCTGAACAAGAACAACTGATCAGCTGTAAAAGGCAATTTCAGTGTGTTGGTGAAAACATGGTGTTATCTGTTTTATTTATTTTTTACATGTCGCTACCAAGTCTACGTTCCTCAGCACTCTTCTCTCATGCCAGGTGGTAACATTGACTAAATAATGTAAAATAGTTATTTTAGAATAGGTATTTAAATATTCTCTTAATTAACAAACAGATTTGGTAAGAAAAATCATTGGTATAAATTGGGTGTGATTATTTTTTCCTGGTGTCCTCCACTTGAAAACTAATATATGCCAATGACTAGATAAAACACTTGAGTATCAAGCTAGGCCAAATTAAAACATTTTCTGTGAACCATCAGTTAAATTAACTGAGCCTATGGGACGTTATTGATTTTAAGGCACTAATATTAGTGCAAAAATGTATTTATAAATAAATAAAAAGTCCTAGCAGAACAGAAGCACATTCATGACAGATAATTGGATTCATACTCATCAGATCTGATCTGGCTCCTCACATCTGCACGGCTAAGAGCACATTTTATGGACCAATTTGATAACGTTTCCATCTGTTTATGTGTCTTATTGATGCAAGTACAGAAAAAGAGCCAGACTAAGCCACAGGGCTGCTGCAATACAGCAGACAAACAGAAAATGGAGCCGGTGTCATGGATTCTGCCTGGAACTCAAAATAGCATGAAATGTCAAGAACCCTCTTGCAGCAGGCAGATATAATTGATGTTTTATGACATTTACAGATGCATTAGGCAGAGAACTCAAGCATGGTGCTGCTTTAAATGTATGCTAGTTGACATGCCACACAAACTACGTGAGAGAAGAGCATGATTAATGCAATATCAACAGCCCATAGAGGCCCAGTCTACCGCTAAAAGCCTTTACTACAGCACATTCACTTGCCTTTGTGGTAACTGAGAGCATATAAATGTAGGGGAAATTAAGGAAAACAGCTACAGGATTTTTTTTTACAATTTTTCAGACCTAAAACTGTCATCTGGGAGAAGTGTGGCGAGCAATGAAATCATGGGATATTACCAGTTTGTGTTATAGTTGTAATATATTTATACATTTTAAAAGTCATAAAAATCTGTTGATCTCAATGGTTAATTTACCCTTTTTTTGTATTTGTATTTCTTGTAAAAATAATAATAATAATGTTATTATATTTTATATGTTAAGATACTGTTTGATCAGATTTAATATTTATATAAAATCAAATGGTATTTAAACTTAATTATTGTTGAACTTAAAAATAGTTATAAAAATGATTTGAATTTAATGGATAATTATTTTTATTTAATTACATTTATTTATAATATTTATAATAACATTTGATTTGATTTAATCTTTATATAAAATCAAATGGTATTTAACTTTATTACTTATGTAACTTAAAAATAGATATAACAATCTTATGTGGATGAAACATGATTTTTTTTTCATGGATAAAATCGTTTTTATCTTATTTTCTGTTGCTTTATTTTCTAAATAATATTAGACCATTTAAGCTATAATTATTTAAAACATATATTATAGCATTTGCTTTTTTATTTGGAGTTGATAGACAACATTATCTTTTCATTTAAGTTAACCCAAATCATAAATAACATCCTCAAACCTATAATTATTGCAAAAATAACAAATTAAACAGGACAGTACACTTTATATAATCATTAAATCTGTTCACAGCAGAAGTGAAAAGAAGCACGATCCTCTTACACCAAACCGAAAACAACCAAAATCCGAAATCTTAGGACAGATTTATGGGTCTTAAAGACTGCACACTTACCCTGACCTCTTCAATTTCAGGGTATTTAACTTTATTACTTATGTAACTTAAAAATAGATATAACAACCTTATGTGGATGAAACATGATTTTTTTTTTCATGGATAAAATCGTTTTTATCTTATTTTCTGTTACTTTATTTTCTAAATAATATTAGACCATTTAAGCTATAATTATTTAAAACATATATTATAGCATTTGCTTTTTTATTTGGAGTTGATAGACAACATTATCTTTTCATTTAAGTTAACCCAAATCATAAATAACATCCTCAAACCTATAATTATTGCAAAAATAACAAATTAAACAGGACAGTACACTTTATATAATCATTAAATCTGTTCACAGCAGAAGTGAAAAGAAGCACGATCCTCTTACACCAAACCGAAAACAACCAAAATCCGAAATCTTAGGACAGATTTATGGGTCTTAAAGACTGCACACTTACCCTGACCTCTTCAATTTCAGGGCGTAACTTGAAAAGTAGATCATTTACTGTGACTGGAGGACTGGCGAAAAGAAGTTGCAACAGAGCAATGGGCAAATAAGCGACATTCTGAAGCCTAGCGTTATTGCTAAGGGGCCCAGGAAGGCTGTGTCTTTCACATGCTAATGTCTGCATTTCACGCACGTAGCGAGGGTGCAGACGCGGCGGTGCAGCTGTCTGCTGTTTTATCAGCTCTCTCAGTGGGTCCCTAATGAATATTCTTCTCTCTGGCAGTGTGCATGAGCTCAGTAATCAGGTTAAGAAGCCTAGCACTTAGCAGGGCTTCTGAAGCTTCATCATTACCAAACCATGACCCTGCCCAGGTTCCATATCCTACTGCAGAAGAGTTGGCAAAGCTGCATAATGGCCAAGAGAAAGCAAAAAAAAAATAAAAAATGGTTGAAAGGCTCTGTCGAAGTCAGAGAACAGCTGCTCCCTGGGTTTTGTTTTGGTATCTTTTGAGTATCTTCTCAATATCTATCTATAGATAGATCTATCTAATTAAGTCAACACAAATCATCAACACATTTTCACTGAGGCTCAAATGTGAAAATGAAAGATAATGTAGAAAGTAACCGCATATTAATTCTGTTTAAAATATAAAATATATAATATAGTATTTTAAACAGTATATTATATATACAATTTATAATATAATATTTTAAACATTATACATTAACATTTTCATTCACTGTTCCTTGGTGGTGGAATGATTTCCTAACCGTATCCGGGCAGCTGAATCCCTGAAAATATTTGAAAACTCATCTCTTACATGAGTACTGTATCATCCTTAAAATTATATATATATATATATATAATTTATATTATATTTGCTCCTTATATAATGTTTTATGAATCTACCTTTGAGATATGAGGTATAGAGTTGAAGTACATACATTAATAAACACCAGTCTGGGCTGATTTATTGTTTATTCCATTGCATGAAAAATAGAAGTTAAACTAAACATCTCTGTTGCTGGAAAGCACAAGCAATGCACGCTTGCAGCAATCGACTTTGGCACAAAAGCACAGGCCATAAAGCTGTTTTCTGCCCCGTAGTTTTAAGTGCTCCCAGCAAGTAGCTTTTAAAATAGGTCAGTGGCCTGTTGTCTTGTGCAACAGCAAGTTCTCCCTGAGCTCTGCGCTATCTGGAGTAGCTGGAAACGGGTGTTTCTGCTTTCCTCTGCAAATCGATACCTCCACGGCAACTCACTCTCTCTATGTCTGAGCGATTAAGTCCTGCTGGAACAGGAATCCGGCTCTATCTTGCTGAAAGCTGCCACTCAACTCCAGTTGGCAGATAAGTTCTCACATCAGGGAGGGAAACCTGGGAGGCATCGGGAGAGAGAGGCAATGGGTTTTACACACTTTTACAGAGAGATAAAGAGAGAGAGCAATAGTAGAATTTGCTTTCTGACAATGTGATAGAGTGAACTTTTTACTCATTTTCAGGGCCATCAATCAGACAAATTTATATTTATGTGTGAGAAGATGAAGAAAACGTTGTCGCGCTGACATCAAAACAGTGTGGACGAGCTCCTCGGAGTGTCCCAGTAAACAAACTGTCTGTAGATAGACAAACTGTCTGGAGGGACAAACAAACAAACAGAGGGATTACAGCGTGCAAGATTAATGCCTCTTTTGTTTAATGAACTCCTCATGAACCTAATTACTGCAGGGATGCTGAATATATAAAAAAAACTTGACTTATTTGGAATGATAGCTTACAGACACTCAGCATGCAGGGTGGGCTTGTGTATAGATGGAGGGAAGGAGGGAGGGAGGACGGACAGCTAGATTCAAAATGTGCAAATCTGCTGCAGAAAGTCAGGAGAGGTAATCAGTGTTCTTAGTTGTTGGAGTTGTTTGCTTTCTTATAATGACCTGTTTTGAATCTGTGATCTGAATTTCTAGACTACGTCGCTGTTTTTCGGATCCTGTGGGATAAAGCAGCGTGTGGTCCCGGTGATTTGAATCCTGTAAAACCGCCCCGGGTATATTGAAACATCTGTCAGCATAGATCTGGACAATGGGAGGTAGATCAAATCCTCATAATTTTATGTTGTCAAGTTTCCTGTGTACTGATTGTGGTTCCCGTCCTGTTTGAATGTTTTGGTACAGTCAGGGTCATGTGATCAAGCTGTGCTCTGAACACTGTGACCCAAGCACCAGTAGTGCTTTGTTCCTGTATCAAATGTTTTATTTTTATTTATTCAACATGTATCTGTTGTAACACTCTGCATAAGTAGTTCTCTGCTAAGTATGTGAACGCTGGTAAATCAAAAAGTTGATTTCATGTGTTGCATTATAAGCCTTGCCACAAGGGGCACTATAACAGACATTATTATTAACAGACAGTTTCAGATCAACAACTGTCAACGCCTTAAGTGCTGAGATTTGTTTCATTTGTGTAACACAAAAATCTATGTTAAGTATGTACAGCTCACACTTTCAGTGTGTGCAATTGCATACTTGTGTAGAGAAGTGCTTCTCAACTTCCCAAAAATAGGTCACAGGTCTGTTCTGATAGGGCCGGTCGTAGACAGCAGGGGGGAAAATACAGTGCTAAATGCAAATAGTTACATTTAAAAGCCTAAATTTGCACGTTTGCTAGTTATATCTTATAGGGATTGTTCAGCCAAAATTTTGGGTGAATAAACATTTTTGAATCTGTGATCTGTGATCCGTTTTGGTTACCATTGACTTTCATTGTATGAACAAAAGAAAGACATTTCTCATAATATTTTTTTTTATAGTAACTTTTATGTTACTCAAAAGAACAGGTTTGAAACAACTCGAGAGTGTGTAAATGAGGGCAGAATTTTCATTTTCAGCTGAACTATCCTTTAAGGCCATGTGCCAGCATAGACAAGTTTTGTGACAAACGATGAAAAAGAAAAGTTTAATTTTATTATTTCCAGTTTATTTTGATTTCAGTTTTAGTTTTTTAGAGCTAATAAAGGTGCAAAGTTGTATCATTTAAAATTGTTTAAAGGGGTCCTATTATGCTTTTTCACTTTTGCAACTTTAGTTAGTCTGTAATGTTGCTGTTTCAGCATAAAAAAGATCTGCGAGAGGTGTTGTAATAATGTAAAATATGTGAAAAATAATGTGTAATAAAATAATGTTTTTCGAACAACCTAGTATGAGAGTCTGTTCTATTACACCTCCAAAACAAAATCAAGACTTTGTAAAAGAGCATAATAGGACCCCTTTAATGACATTAAATTTCAGTCTTATGTTACTTATATTTAGTGCCACTTTAATGTTTAAAGCAGACGGCTTGTAAATGTTTAAGATTTTATAATATACTATGATTATACCAATACACAATCTAAAACATTTTGGTTTTAGTTAGTTTTAGAGTCATGGGAATGTATTTATTTTATTTTATTTTATTTATAATTTAATAGTACCACTAAGTCAAAGTTAAAGTTAAATCAAACTGTCAATATTTGTATTATGTCATGTTAATAATTTAGCATATTTTTGGACCTGTGAATTCATTTTGGTGCTATGTTGGGTTGCCACTCAATGTCCAAAGTAAAATCTGTGTCCTAAAGCAAAACCAGTTGAGAATCTCTGGTGTAGTGTTTGTTTCTGTCCTTATTCAAAATCAGAGCCTCAATCACCACAATTTATTTAACAGACAAACTTTTGCACCATCAACAATAATCAACTGTCAAACTGTCTGTAATTTCTCTTCCTCAGCACACATGGACTTTAAACTTGAATCCTAAACTAAACTTGTTTTGGCCATCTGGCTGTAGTAGGAAGAGGACATTCAGACAGAAGTCCCAAGAAAAGTTTACACCTCACTTTCTTGTGCATAGCAGTGGCTAAAGCGAGACCCCTCAGCCCACATTGCCCCAGTCTCCATGGCAATGAGGCCTCCTGACCCGCCTGTCAGCATTGCTAATGGCCATTGTTGTGAGCCATGACCTGTGAGCTTCTCATGAGCAGATGGAGGGTTTGGCCCCCACCCAGCCTTAGTGCTGCTCCGTCACCCACACACCCTCCCCTCTATCAGCTGCCCTGCTCCCAAAGAAACAGCATGACAAAGCAGGGGACGGGGAGCGCAGTGCAGGCCTCACTGTGGAAACTTGGAGCGGAGGGTGTGTGTGTGTGTGTGTGTGTGTGTGTGTGTGTTTGTATGGGCCCCTGCAGGCTCGAGCAGCAGCAGAGCACACTCCCATCTACAGGCGGGGGCCACGGATAGAGTGAGGGGCTTAATACCAGCTGAGTGGGAGCCTGTGCTTTAAACTGCATATACAATGATTCAAAGACAGCTAAACATGCAGTGTTTCGATATAAACATGCAACATATACAAACGTGTTTTAAAAGTCAATGCGATAAACGATGCCCCCCTAAGGGCTGGGTCATACGAATGTGTTTTTGCATTCTAAAGTACTGTTTTTAAATTGTTTTTCTATGTAAACATGAACTACACAGACATATTTTGGCCATTTTACCTTTTTCAGTGTTTTAAACCACTATGTAAAGTTAAAAGAAAAAAAAGTGTTTTTGCTGTCTAAAAAATGCAGCTAGATGCAATGCAAAGGCCAGAAGACGTCTGTCTGCATGTGTACATAGTCCAACAATTTAAAAATATCGGACTGTGTAATATAATTCATTCTTTACGTGGTAAAAATGGAAAAACTTGATTACAAAATAGATGTGGACTGTAGGCCAATTTTAAGCTTATTTAATGATATCGAAATGAAACAAATAAAAGTATGTAGGCTTTCCGTTCATGATTTTAACCCTTTGAATAATCTTCATTTGGAGGCTTTTCTACTGTTCAAACATTTGGGGTCGGTAAGATTTTTTTTTTTAAATGTTTCTGTAAGGCATTTCTTGTACTCACCAAGGCTGCATTTATTTGATCTAAAATACAGTAAAAACAGTAATACTGTGAAATCGTTTTATAATTTAAAATAAATGTTTTCTATTTTAATATATTTTAAAATATAATTTATTCAAGTAATGGCAAAGCTGAATTTTCAACAGCCATTACTTCAGTGTCACATGATCCTTCAAGAGTCATTATGCTAGTTTGGTGCTTAAGAAATATTTCTTCTTATAAATAATGTTAAAAATATATGCTGCTTAGTATTTATTGTGGAAACTGGGGTACATTTATTTGAAATATTATTTTTTTGTAACATGTAAAGTCTCCTCTGTGACTTTTGATGAATTTAATGCGTCCTTGCTAAATAAAAGTATTAATTTCTAACAGACCCCAGACTTTGAACACTGGTATATGTGTGATTAATTGTGATTTAATTCATTAATTGGCATATCGTGCAATTCATTTACATTTTAAATTGATTCACACCCTAGTATGAACATGGTCTTTCAGCAAACCTGTTCAAACTCTCTTTCTCCCACACAAACACACACGCGCACGCACACACACACTGTGTGTGATGAATAACAGCTATAGAGCGTAGAGGTGGCGGGGTTATAGGGGAGAGCAGCAGTGCTTCAGCATTCACTCTGTGGGAGTCAAGACTCAAATCCCCACAGTAGGACTCACTGCAGAGCAAAGCTGATTCAATGCATTACCAATTCAGCTGATTCAACCTTATTCCACCTCAACACAATACATGCTCCTCAGTCCACCGCCTTCCACCGCACCGGTCTGAAGGAAAGCATATCTGTGCTTGTGCTGTGAGACCAAGACATTTTGCTGGAAAATATTTAATGGCTGCATCTGCGTTTAAGAAAGGTATATTTATAAATAACCGAATTGGAAGTTTGTGCCTGGCTGTAAAAAGTGTCTCAGCAATGCTCTGTGTCCAAGGCAACACCCGCTACACAAATAATATCTCTCTTCTGTACTCATCCTAATGTTCCAGAAGGCAGTCTTTTTTTTCTGTGGAACACAAAAGGTGCAATTTCTCATCGGTTTTATTCTCTTTCACAATCATAGTTTATAATGACCACAACTCCAAACTCCAAACAGACATGTGGGCTAAATATGAATTGTGGGCTGTATTTCAAATCTTGTAAAGCCACTGAAATTTTAAGTTATTCAATTATAATTGTAGCTGTCATCTTGAGAGTATCACTGATTTGATGAGTCAAACTCTTGAACTGGATTGGTCTGATTTGGGAATAAATCTTTTTTGGAACAGTTCTTTTTGGTGGACCAGTTGTTGCAGTTTAATTCAATTCAGTGAACCAATTGATTCTGCTTTGTTCAATCCAGCACTATTTGATCCAGTTCACTTTAATTGATTGACACCCAGTTAATTCAGTTTGTTCAGTTCAGTGAACCAATTATTCCGTTTCTGTTCGATTCACACTGAACTGTTTGATCCAGTTCAGTTTGATTCAATTAATTAATGAATACACTTTTGTTCAATTTGGTGAACCAGTTGATTCGATTCTATTTGATTCAATAAACCAGCCAATCCTGTTCATTTGATTCAGTGAACCCACTGATCCATTTCGATTTGATCCAGTGAACCAGTTATTCCATTTCTGTTCAAATCAGTGAACTGTTTAGTCCAGTTCCATTTGATTTTGTGAATTAATCCAGTTTGATTCTTTCCTGTGAACCAATTAATCCAGATCCAGTCTAGTTTATTTTACTGACTCAGTGATTCACAACAGTTCTTGAGAGCTCATTGGAAAGAAAAGATTAACAACAAATGATGACTTCAGTACTTTCCTCACACAGAAATTTTGCATAGCTTCAGAACACTTAATATTTATTTATTTATTTGGAATTTATTTATTCCAAATTACACGTTCTTTGTCATTTGATCACTATTTAAATGTGCCTTGCTTTCAGAATTCTCCTTCTGTGTTCCATGGAAAAAAAAATAACAACAGCAAACCGATTTAGAGCAACATAAAGGTAAGTAAATACTGACAGAATTTTCTTTTTTGGGTGAACTATCTCTTTAATACTGGTTTTGTCACAGTCTGTTTGCACTGCTTAGTACATGAATGCTACATAAGCTACTGTAAAATGCTGCAGTGGTGAAAGCTCAAACTGTAGCTTGCACATTTTAAATATGGCTCTTTCTGTGACCCAACAATGCTGCCCAGCAGGTGCCAGGTAAAGGGAGTGAGTTTTCAGTCTCGAGGGGAGGCCGAGAAAGGTTGTAACTCTGATATGAGGCCAACAGGCCTTCAAAATCAGCACTGTGTTATTAGAGAGAAAGAGTGCGAGAGAAACTAGTGCCTCGAGGGGGATGGCCCGGGTCCCATCTCCTCTCCCTGCCTCCTCCTCCTCCTACTCCTGGAAGCTCGCCATCTGCCACAGCTGCTGCTCGGCGCAACCACCACTCTAATTGACAATGAACCCAAAGGCGCAGCGATAATTGTGGCTGGCCGCTTTGGCAACTTCAGCAGGTTTCAATTCCTTCCTTTCAGGATTCATCAAGCCCCATCTGCTCCTCTCTCTGTGTCTGGCATCTGCCCCTCTACCCCTCCCTTTAGCTCTTTCCCCTGTTCTCCCTCTTTCTTAGAGGATTTTTAGAAAGATTGAATCTAAAAGACGTTGTTGTGCTGACTATATTGGATCAGACAAGTGTGAGTAACTGTTTTTATTATGTGGTCACAATTGCTTTGTCTGTGATTACAGATAATTTGATATGTAGTGAGTATTTACTGTATGCGCCAGCGTCCAAGGATGTAGATGTAGTCTACAATCTGCCACGCCTATTCAAACAGAGCTTTCCGATGAGGGTGGTCAAAACAGGACAGAAAATAGCCTATTCTAAATTATGATGTTTTTTGATGATAACAGTGATTTCATATATGCTTCACTCGCCTTGTGTTATCAGCACATAACTCATTTTATCATGGCTGTCACATATCTGAATTTGCTCGATACTTCACTGAGCCCTGCCTTAAAAATGTTGTGGATAAATTCTTCCTTATAAATTGTTGCTGTCCACCATTTTTTTATCAAAAAGTCTGAATCTGAATCACTATAGTCTGAATCACCACATCTGCCCATTTTCTCCCAATCTATTCATTTCTCATGCACTGCTTTCAGGTTATGAAAATAAGCACCATTTTCATGGTAAATCTGAAGCAAAATGGTATTAATCTCATTACTGTGTCACAAATAACTGCTCAGTTCAAACAAATGTTTTCTGACCACTGCTGTTTTATGAACAGAAAAAGCAAACGCGACCGTATTCACAGTCTTGAAACTGGCCAAGAAACTTTTCTATGATTAAGCACTTCCATTTGGCTTCTCATCTGCCATGACATGCTGAGGATGTATTTTTAGTACTCTGTGGGTTTGATGTGACCGATTAATGAAGGCCTGTGATGCCAGGGCATTTTCAACACTCTGCCAGTGCACTCTGTTTGGAACGCCTGCATAAATAATGGGAACATCGTGTTCAACAAATAGCCTGGTGCCAAAATACACTCATACATAGTAAATTATCCTGAAATACAGACAGCTCTAAACTTCACTATACCAGGGCCCTTGAAATCACTTTGGTGACACGGCATTCCACATTTGTAGTTCACTCTCTAAAAGAGCTGCCATGCAAATTACATAGCTGTTGGATTCTTTCCTAGTGAGGCATATCATGGATCATCTAACAGCCTAGCAGGTCGACAGTAAGATGTTGCTATTTGGTTAAATATTGACACTTTGGTCATTTTAATGTCAGTATAATGTCTAATACCAATGTTAATGTTGATATTTTGTTGGTTTTAAGTATTAGTACCCACAATTAAGTGTCAATCATATTGAAATACAGCTACATTCAGACATGAGATATGGCAACCAAAACCTAACATCTGCTAAACATCATAATGTTAACACCAACAACTATGCATTTTTAACATCACTACACTTAGATATGTTGATTTTAAGTTGATTTTAAGTTTTGATATTTTGATTTTAAGTTGTGGTGTTAAGCAACCAATATGCAATGTCTGTCTGATGTTGGAGGTTGATGTCAATGCAATTTTAATTTCTAACCAAATGCAACATCTGTCCCAATGTTGGAGGTTGACATCAAGCCAATGTCGGATTTTGGCGTCAACTTGATTTTCATTTTTAACCAAAATTTTATATCTGTCTAACGCTGGAGTCGAACATTTTTCTGACGTTACACTGATGTCCAGTGAATGCTATAGGAGGATCCATTTGGAAGGTTAGAGTATCTCACAGAAGTGAGTACACCCCTCACATTTTTGTAAATATTTTATTATATCTTTTCATGTGACAGCACTGAAGAAATGACACTTTGCTACAATGTAAAGTAGTGAGTGTACAGCTTGAATAACAGTGTAAATTTGCTGTCCCCTCAAAATAACTCAACACACAGCCATTAATGTCTAAACTGCTGGCCACAAAAGTGAGTACACCCCTAAATTAAAATGTCCAAATTGGGCCCAAAGTGTCAATATTTTATGTGGCCACCGTTATTTTCCAGCACTGCCTTAACCCTCTTGGGCATGGAGTTCACCAGAGCTTCACAGGTTGCTACTGGAGTCCTCTTCCACTCCTCCATGACCGACATCACGGATCTGGTGGATGTTAAAGACCTTGCGCTCCTCCACCTTCCGTCTGAGGATGCCCCACAGATGCTCAATAGGGTTTAGGTCTGGAGACATGCTTGGCCAATCCATCACCTTTACCCTCAGGTGTGTTTGGGGTCGTTATCATGTTGGAATACTGCCCTGCGGCCCAGTCTCCGAAGGGAGGGGATCATGCTCTGCTTCAGTATGTCACAGTACATGTTGGCATTCATGGTTCCCTCAATGAACTGTAGCTCACCAGTGCCGGCAGCACTCATGCAGCCCCAGACCATGACACTCCCACCACCATGCTTGACTGTAGGCAAGACACACTTGCCTTTGTACTCCTCACCTGGTTGCCGCCACACA